>NC_057933.1:49921118-50116118 GCF_018555375.3 Anguilla rostrata
CTAAGAGCAGCTGAAGGGAGTGACACATCTAGGCTGAAGGAACTGAGCAGAGATGATTGTGCTCTATCATCTGCTGCTGTCACACTCCCTCACACACACTTAGGTTAGCATGAGCCATGAGATGAACATCTAAGCACCAGCAATCAAAGCACATGACGCATACGAACAATCCCGCCTTTCCCAAAACCAAACTGGTTCTTAATCTTAATCGAGCATGTATGCAATTCCTCAAGAACTGTTACTTACACATGCTTTTGTGTAAACTCTCCCTCCCTGTTGTCAAAGATACAATGAAATTCCTTCAGAAGCCTTGTGTTTGTAAAAGCCCTTACCTCGTCATGAGTTTTCTTTCACTCTGTGTACGTGTGATGTGGCCAAGGTGAAGCCATAGGAGACTCAGTGTGATGTGATTCTGTCTGAAGCATATTAAAGTTGTTTACTTTATGTTCTGCCTCAGAGCTGGGAAACCTTGAGGCTGAGAGGATGACATGAATGTCAACCCATCTCTGAGAACGACCTCTTTAGTACCTGTGAAAAGAAGAGTCAGGGAGCTTCGGGTTGTCGCTTAATCCTTGTGTTGTCTTCATATTATGCATGTACCCTGCGTCCACAGGGTTAGAAATCTTACCGGGCCCCCTGTTGTAAAGTCTGTTCATTGAATTTTAAACCCTAAATCAATATTTCTCATATAGAAACAACCTGTCACTCATCAATAAAGACTGTTTTTCTACTTCACAGTCCAGGGAGACTATATTTCTTCAGTCTGCCCACTTGTTTTTACTGCAAAACACAAATAATATATATTTTTTTAATAGATGTGTGGCACTTAACTTTGATTATGACTTTTGAGTTTGTAAATGTAGGGTTAAAACAGACTCATAAGATAATATTTGTATACTGATGATGTACTCCGTTTTATAACATAAAAAGAGCAATGCTTAACGTTTTATAATGGTAGGGTCACCCCAAGAAAAGTAATCAAATTTCATGCTGAACAATTTTAATTTAGGGCTTTTTCACTGCTGTTTAACTCAGAAAATGATCATTTTGAACCAAGAACAACAAAAAGGTTAAGCACCAATCTGGTAACTCTAGGGTGCAGTATGTGACCTTCTGGTCTTCCAAATGGGGGGTATCAATATGTATTGGGTCTTATGTGAGACTTATGAATTGTAGGTGATACAATTTTTGAAGTTCAAACATTGAACTACATTTGGTTCCATGCTCTGGTGTGGATAAACATATATGTTGACAGCATCAGGGGTCCAAGATTTCAAAGAAAAAGGGGGATCTGAATCTCAGGTTTCGATTCATTCTAATATCATCTACTGAACACACAGACAGTGGAGGCATTTCTCTGACCATATAGGCATGACCCACTTTAGTGTTGCTGTGGCATAGGCCAAATGGTTTGGACAAAACAATGTTAATCTAAACATGCATTAAACCAGTGTAAAACAATAGACGTTTCTGAATGTTAATTGTAATCTTACAATGTCTTGAAAAGGATAACGCCACACTGTATTGTGTATTTTGTGTATTATATAAAGAGATATGACGTGAACAACAAAGCAAATAATAACGGAAGTTCCCAAAGGAATAGAAAATATTCAAAAGATGCGACTCTCTGAAGATCGATTGTTTGTAGTTTAGCAGAATTATAATTAGTCATCAGAACGAGCCTGTTTGTTTTCGGAATCTTTTCCGGATAATATATTACAATAATGATTAGGCTACTTCTAGTGGGAAATGCGCGTCTAGTACATAAATGCCATTTGATTGGATGATTTCATTTCCTATTAAGCGTTTAAATGCGCAATAAATTTTACCTGTCAGTAACTTATATTGCCCTCCACAGTTCGTTGGCTCGTCCTGTGCCATTACAAATGGTGTATTTAATTGAATAGGAGGAAATAAGACCAGTAGTGAGTCGTGTTTGTCTTGTCACAGTATCGGACGAAAATAAAGGCTTTCTCAATATTCGCAGAAAATAAACTTGGCTTACAGTGTCATTAACAGTCATCATCCACATCAAGACAATTTAATGATTTTTGCCATATGCGCGCAACTCGTTTGCGGCTACATTCCCTAAAATGTAAAAGCTCCTTTGATGCACCAATAACAATGATGTTTCATATAAATATCACAGGCCTGGCTTTGTCTATTGGTCTCGTTTAATAAAAATAAAAATAAAGTAATAACAATAATTCTACGAAATTACACATGTTGATATAGCCTATTGTTCGTGGGAATTCGAAGAAAGCATATTTGGCAATATTTTCCTTAGTGCATAGTCATCTGTACTTGGCCCTTTACCTCTCGTAACGGCTGCGTAGCCTACTTGTGACGGTATACCATATTACTGACTTTTGGCTGTCTCTGAGCTGTCTTTTCAGCACCCGAAAGGCATTGAAATGATTTCGAAGGCAGTATGTGTTGCTGCGCACAAACAGGCTGAAACCCTTTTGGAGCTGAAAGGAACTCCCTTCGCATAAAGCGTGTGTTGCGCTGTTCAACCTGGTCTCTTTTTTGATGGCGAACATCATTTGATGACGTAAAAGAGGAATAATCAGAAGAGAATAGGAAAAAATATTCTGTTTGGAGAGAGGCATCGCACTGGCTGCCGGGAAACCCCTTTATCTGGATTGTAGCGCATCATCTTCACACAAACACGTACTGGAGTCATAGCAAGACACATCCACGTATCCACAACTTTCACACCGTGTACCTGGGACTCAATGGAGTTGACAAGCTGGATCCTATGCAAAAACGAGGACCGTGAAGAAAACGATTAATGCAGTAAGTGTCGGTGTTTTCCCCTGAACTTGTTTTAATGGTCCGTGAATGTATTTAAACATACATGTAGCCAAATAGAATAGAGCGAAGAAAGAAATGGCTAAATAAAAGCCATGCATTTCTTTTCGACAAGAACTTTGTCTTTGTTATTATAGATCGATATCCCGAAGTCAGTGTTGCTACCTGCTGCGAAATCGTGGACTTCCCAAAGTGTGTCCAGTTTAAACTGAGACTGAATTCCATTTGTTAAAAGATTACATGGGAATTCGCGGACAGGAAATTTCAGAACAGTCAAATTCGCCGAATCAACGGAAAAATAGAAAAACAATCAGGCGGATTTTAACTGTATGCATAAGAAAATCAAGCATTTTATATCAATTAATCCTCTCTGGTGATGACAATGCGCTTATACTTTTCCTGGTGTGAACGGTCAGTTTCAAAAGTGCTTCTGCCTTTCTTTCTACAGGACCTGTTACCTGTTACGACTCCGAATACCATACTCCAGACATGACAGGACAGAGTCTAGAGGAGCTGAACGGAGCTCATTTTGAAGACAATGCAATACGCATCAACGTCGGGGGTTTCAAAAAAAGACTTCTGTCAGACATGCTGTCTCGGTTTCCCGAAACCAGACTGGCTCGTTTACTACGATGTCAGTCAAAGGAGTCCATTCTAGAATTGTGCGATGATTACGACGACAATGAAAAAGAGTTTTACTTCGACAGGAATCCGGCGCTGTTTCCCTACGTCTTAAATTTTTATAACACCGGCAGACTGCACGTCATGGCCGAACTGTGCATTTTCTCATTCAGCCAAGAGATAGAATACTGGGGAATCAACGAATTCTTCATTGACTCCTGTTGCAGCAACGCTTATCACTGCAGGAAAATGGAGCCCGGCCGAGACGACTGGGACGATAAAAGCGAGGAGGGGAGTACTGCCTCCTCGTTCGATGAGCTTTTAGAGTTTTATAATGACGCGACAAAGTTCGACAAGCAGCCACTGGGAAGTGTGAGACGACGGATCTGGCTGATGCTTGATAACCCTGGGTATTCCATTGCCAGTCGGATAATCAGTGTGCTTTCCATCCTTGTTGTTCTGGGTTCTATTGCCACCATGTGCATGAACAGCATGGTCGAGTTTACGTTGTATGACAGCGAGGGGCAGCCGCACGAGGATCCTCGCTTTGAAACTGTGGAGCACTTCGGAATTGGGTGGTTCACGTTCGAGCTGATTGCGAGGTTCTTAGTCGCTCCAGATCTCATCCACTTCTTCGAACATCCTCTGAATCTCATTGACCTAGTGTCAATCTTGCCGTTCTACTTGACACTCATCATAAACCTAGTGGCGGAGAGCAGCCCAGCACTGGCCAACCTTGGGCGCGTGGCGCAAGTACTGAGGCTAATGAGAATCTTCCGCATCCTGAAACTAGCGCGCCACTCCACTGGACTCCGTTCCCTCGGAGCAACGCTAAAGAACAGCTATAAAGAGGTGGGCCTTTTGCTACTTTATCTGGCTGTGGGTGTGTCGTTCTTCTCCGTGATGGCCTACACCATAGAGAAAGAGGAAAACGAAGCACTGACTACCATCCCCGCGTGCTGGTGGTGGGCCACAGTCAGCATGACCACTGTTGGCTATGGGGACGTGGTGCCTGGGTCTATAGCTGGGAAACTGACTGCATCGGCGTGCATCCTTGCTGGCATTCTGGTGGTTGTGCTTCCTATCACGCTCATTTTCAACAAATTCTCCTTGTTTTACAAAAGACAGAAACAGTTGGAGATTGCAATGAGAAGCTGCGATTTTGACGAAGGCATTAAAGAGGTTCCATCTGTTAATTTACGGAACTATTACGCACACAAGGTGAAATCTCTGATGGCAAGCTTGTCTAATATGAGCCGGAGCTCTCCCAGTGAACAGAGTCTAAACGAATCTATAAATTAGAGCACCTGAGCTGTACAAAATAGGTTATAGAACGGGGTTATGGATTCACATCATTTTGACTAAATGAATTAGGAAAATCTGCGACCAAATAAAAAAAAACAGTGTTCCTTCATTCAGTATGCTGTTTGAACCCTGCATGAAACTTCGTGTGTTGTTGGATCGGGAGCCACCAACCTTCACAAGTTAGCTTTGGCTATGGTGTATCTCTTGTTGCTTCTTCCGTAAGTGTTCGCTTACACATTTAGTGAGAAAATGTGTGCCAGTGACCTTCCACTCATTGTCAATATGACGACAATTACTGCCAGCAAAATAGCCTATATGTGTACTGACAACAGATGCAAACTATTCGGTCGTGAATCCTTGACCTTTTTTGTCTAAATCAAAACACAAAGGCAAGGGAAAGGTAGGTTATTACTATAAAATAGACATTAGGCTACTATATAGGTCAAACAGATAATATAAAATTGTTAATGGATCAAATAGTTGAGTGTAGCCTACGTGTGGTTGTTATGTTGTGGCATCAGCTATTACGTGGATAATTTCATGCCAGAAATATATATTTGGACACACCAACATTTGTCTATAATGTCAATCTGATGTTTGAAATATAGGCTAAGATACAAACAGTGTACTCCACAAACTACTACACATTGTTGAGTGAGCAACACATAGGCCTATTAGGTTTAAAATAAAAAGGTTAGAAATTATTTGAAAGTGTAATAGTTGAATGTGACTCATAGCAAAAACAAATGTGATGTTAAAAAAAGTTTTGAGCTGCATGGACATAAAACACTCACACTTTTCTTTTTATTTCAGTTAGGCTGAACTAAAAAGTCGACAAATATTGAATTTTAACTGAACTCGTTCAGTTAAAGTTCAATTGTAAATTAATTTAGAACATCCTACAGGTTTTATATATTGTATTTTTATTATTTTTATGTAGACTGATAAAATAAGAAATAAAAAATGGTATAAGAGATGTGTTCTTGGCGTACATTCATGTGACCACGTCTAGTCTTCAAAATAAACGTTTTAATGGGTAATATCTGATGTGATTGTTCTTTAGATTACCATGAAAAATGATAAAAACAAGGATTTTCATGGGGCGGTGATAATATCATGTTTAATGAGCATATTAGTTGGCAAAACAGACGTTTGCCATGGTTATGAACATTTTCATGGTGGTTTATTCAGTCAAACATGAGAAAACCGGTCGGTATGATTTTGGGTGGGGTTAGCTGGTTGCAGAATGGTGCTTGCTGGAACTGTATAACCCTGAATAACTAATCTGGCCTCACATAAGGGCTTCCAGTTGAACAACCTGGTTGAGGATTTCAAATTTCAGTAAACCTATAGACTAATCAACCATTTTCTGTTAATTTGATCCAGGCTTTCATATACCCACAGCTCTCCTTCTGATTTCATGCCCATGTGATTTTGTGGCCTGCCAGTGCATCCATCCATTATCTATACCCGCCTATCCTGGGCAGGGTTGCGTGGGGATGCTGGAGCATATCCCAGCGTGCATTGGGCGAGAGGCAGGAATAAACCCTGGACAGGCTGCCAATCCGTCAGAGGGCTTACACACCATTCACTCACCATTCACTCACACACTCATACCTATGGATTCGAACCCAGGACCTTCTTGCCGTGAGGGGACAGTACTACACACTGCACCATGGCCTGCCAGTTACAGGTGGAACACGTTTCAATGTAGGAATACACACTGTCAAAGTAAATAAAAGCATTCATTAACTGGTTCAATTTATGTGAACGCCACAGGGAGGCAATGTGGAAATACAAGGTGTGGGTTTTCAATACGGCAAATGTTTTAAATGTGTTTTGTAGGAACGTATACCTCAGAAAAGAACTCGGAAACTGCACACCTGTGGAAAATGTTCACAAACTGAAACAGTACACCTCTGGATATTCCAAAATCAAGCTTCAAATGAGCCCACAGCTAATATGCTGAACAAAAAATGTAGATTTCAAATCTGGTAACAACAATGCCCATTGTTCTGTGGCAAGCATAACGATACTGAACTCTCACATCTGCATGTACATTACCTTTTCAGCAACCATACATGACGCTCAACAGGAGACAGATAAGTGTCTGAGGAGGGGAGGAGTCTGTATGCATCTACTGAAAATGGTGAAACTGTATGTAAAACGCACACAAAGGTTGTTAATTAACCTACTCATAGCCACACGAAAACAAAGTGAGGACAACATAAGACGACATTAAGCATAATGTGTTAGAAATGACCCAGCTTTTATCCATAGCCTTTTAAAGCATTTCATTGAGCAGGATTCTGTTTTTCAGTGCTAGTGGGGCTTATTCATTTAGCCTGACATTTCCTTTCCCGAGGTGACTGGACTGTCACTGCTGAGCACTGCCTATCAATTATGGAAAAGAATACTGCATTTAAAGATCGGGTAGACCGCAAAATTGGCGAACAACAATGTTAAAAGAGAAAGCTGATAGGCACTATTTGACAAAAACTGCTCTTCATCTGGATTTATGAAAAGGACACCGTGTGACAAGTGTCTCAAAAGAGCAGCTTTGTCGTTTTTAGATTGGAAGCATTTCAGATAAGACACAGTGTGCCCTGCACTAGGTTACTCTGATCGACCGTAGTGCGATGCTATTCCATGGCTATCCCAAAATGTGGGAAGTCGTATCATTTGATGCCTATGAATTCTCATTACCAGACACCCACCACCCACCCACCGCCTATTACACCATCTTCTCCACATACGTCAGCACCGGCCATGACTTCAGTGTTTGACGAATTAGGACGATCGTCACAGCCAAAAGCAAGATCAATCACTGCAAGTGGCAATACATGACCTTTGACCTAAAGACGACAGAATCTGTAGTTAATGTGGAGCAGGTAGGATCTGACTAGATCAAGTAGGGCCTCCAAAATCCACAACTGTGCTTTGGTCAGATTTTGTGTTGCAGATTGGCACCCCACCTCTCCCCAGACTCTCTCAAGATTCCTGAGGGAGCTTGCTTGTTCATCAGTTTTAATAAAATGAGAGCAAGCCCAAGTATTTAGATCTGTTTAAATAGACTTCTGTATTAACATGTTCACTGCTACATACATCTCAGACCATGTGTATCACATTTTGTGTATGTGGTGGTACTGCACCAGTGGGAGATGGAGCCAGCATTCAGGGAAAGCCAGCCTGCCAGGGTTTTCTCCTCTTCATCCAGATGTTTAAAAAAGAAAAATGCGACATCACTGACACAAGCTCAAAACAGCTTTCAAACACAACACCTGCATTGTAAAAAAAAAAAAAAAAATTTTTTTTAAAAACTATTTTACGGAAAATTGTTTGGAAATTGTTTGTGCAAATGGCCATCCCATAAAATAACAGGATTTATACATTTTCTTCCCGTTGACAAATGGTTTTTCACCAGCACCACTGCTGCCAGTCTTTTAAATGTTTTTTTACAGGATGTTTTTCATGAGTTCTGCAATTCATTCAGGGAGGGTTTACTTTATGTTTCTACAGAACGAGACAAAAACGTTTCCATTATTTGCTCAAATGACTATTTGGTAATAGTATAAATTACAATTTCACTGTTCAGTGACCCACTTAATATTTTCACTCAGAATAGCAGTCCCATTGCTTTATACTCATTTTACAGTGATGTTTCACTTTCCGAGTTTTTAAAATATCATTTCAATTTTAGTATGCATTTTTTCAGCCGGGCGGTTTTTGATATTTTAGGTTCCCTACAGACATTTCTGACGATCGGCTGGCAGTGGCAGATATTGAGGCATTTGGTGGTCTAAAGTGGGAAAATACACTCCAATTAACTGCAGAGAAACTTGTCCAATTATGTTATGCCGCCAGAGGTTGTATATTAAATAATTTAATATTTAAGATATTTATCTTATTTTTCGTTGGATGGCTTCCAATGGCACAAGTAACCGGAGAAGGAAAGAACTAGCAGCACAATCTAAAACTGATATTTATTTTTACAATTGTAAATAAGCACCAAAAAATGAATCTTGTAAAGTCAACAGAAACATAAATGCACTGTACAAACTGCTTTTTGGAGTTACTTGAAATACATTTTCTTGTTTTAGACTATAAACCCAAATTCCCCGATGCCAGTGACTGTGAACTCCAGATAGTGAACTAACACTTATATTTAGTAAAACATATTTTTGTAATTAAGTTGAAGTTTAATAAGGCATTTGTAAATGTAAAAGTATGCTAAAGTGCAAGCTAAAATGTAAGTAAAATATTAAGGTAGAATTACATATTTAAAGGAAACTACTTAGTATGGAAAACCTAAAGTTGATTTCCGTGATAAACTTAAATTTAAGGTTATTTTAAGGGAAGAGTGGAGCAGAAATTGAATGTGATTTATGCGACGAGGTACAGATGCTTCAGGGCATTTAAATGGATCCTCCATACAACCCCAGACATGTGCAAGTCAGTGAGATTTTTATGTGCAACTCATGATTCAGTGATGGGACCAATCCTAATTATGTGGATACATGCAAGATTTGATATAGTCATAAATACTACAATCATTATAAGCATGTTTGCCCCCATATAACATTTCAATACGTTTACAACAAAACAAATTAAACAAAATTCATGAGCAGTGTCTCCATCCTATTTTAATGTTTCATTTAACAATCCTCTACTGCCAATTAAAATGGAAGTAAATGTCATCTATAACACAGCAGCCTTTCGAGCATGACACCTCCAAAGCAGGATGAATGTCACAGTGCACTATTGCTCAGGGATGTTTTGTATTTTTTCTGTGGGTGAGTTCAGTGGGAGCCTTGCATGTTTTTCTCAGTTTGCTGGCTCAGATTCAGCCTTGAGAGACCAGCCTACTTTAAGTTCTCCCTGCCCTGTAAGGGCTGCCCAGGTCATTTCAGCTACCGTATGTACATTCTCCCTATTTATTCAAAAATGCAGAAAAATACATACCCTCATGGTAAGCATAAATTATCATATATGACGTTTACCACAGCCCAGATTTGGCCAGAAGTATTACTATTACACATTATAATATATATTATTTATAACACAAAACACTGAAGTTTGATTGCAGAGACTACCGATTAGGAATGTATACAAGTCAGAAAGGTGTAATTAATGGTTAGCCTAGTAAGAAAACAAACTGTGTTTATAACATGGAAAAATGCTGTCTAAAGAGGCTTACAGAAATGAGCTGTTAAGTTAAAAGTGGTTCTAAAGTATTTTTTCAGCCAAAATACAGTGAAATGTGGAAAAAACTGCATTTTCTGCCAAACTGCAGATTTATTTTGCTGTAGATCTGAGTCTGCCATACCACAAACCAATTATGCTCCCTTTGTGGAAACATACTTTATATACAGCGGCCTACTGTGCTGGAATGACTTCAAATGTAATCAAGGGAATAAAAATGTGAGAAAATTATAAAGCGATGGCTGACCGAAAAGTTGGAGAGGAGACAGTTTTACGAAAACGTTGAGCTGGCCATCAACAGACCCCCAGACACGAGGAAAAAAACAAATAAAAATGATCTTTAATGCCAAACACACTACAGAAGACATGCCTTTATGCAAATGTAAATGTTTATTTATAAACCCATATAAACAACCATCTATGGAATTTCCGGAATAGCGTTTGAAACATCCTTGGTTGCTGTTTTTCATGTTCCGCTTGGTCCCCATAGCGTACTGATGAGTCAAAAATTAAATTATACCCCTCAGACCTAAAAATGTAACATTCCACACATCCTAGTAGTTTCCTACACACAAGGGTTCTATCCCTTTAAACATTGTGAGTATAAAGCCAACATCACCTGGACTTTAAACCTTTTTAAGGCACCCAGATTCTTCTATCACTGCTATAACAACAGGAGTCCCTCTCTAAGTTTCTTTGGTTTCAAACATTCTGGAGCCCTACACTTGCACACCTAATAAAAGTCAGTGAGGATTACGCAGGATAAAATTATATAAAATAATAACAATAGGAAGAAGAACAGCCGGGGCAAATGATCCCCAAAAACCCTTCATACTCTATATTCCTCTTTTAAATAATATTTAAGTATATTAGCATCATTATAACCAAGTATTTTTAAGTTACTTTTCACTTTCTCCAAATTCGGACAGACAGCAGACAATACAGAGGAGGGTGTAAGGAAAGTCCCGGGGTGGACTGTTCGAGTGGGTGTGGCCAGGGTAGGGGTGGAAAGGAAGAAGTTTTTTTAAAATTTGGCCAACACTCTATACATTGTGCTCTGGCCACGCCCCATGTTGGATGCCTGGGCCTATCAGTGTCAGATAAATTATGCCAGACGTAAGAAATGCCCCCAAAGTTCAGCTGCTTTAGTGGGAGTGGTCTGGGAGGCAGTCTTCTGAGGGAGGGGAGAAAGGAGAGGAACCTGTCGTGAAAACAAGCTCACCATTGGTGGATGTGGCCCGTTGCTACTGCTTACATAACCTGGGGCCAGGTAGTGGGGTTACGCCCTCCAGGAAGGCAGAATGTTGTGAATGTAATCTGGAATGGAAGGGGAGGGAGGGAGGGAGGGGGAGGGTCCAAGAGAATGGATCAACGGGCACCTCTGCTTTTGGTGGGCGGGGCAGGTTCAGCTGGCGAGTATGCTGACGTGCTCAGCGTCGGTGGGAGTGGTCTCATAGAGAGGCCCCTCCTCTTCCTGTGACCGGGCCCCTGGCAGCCTGCAGTCCCGGGGGTGGGAAAAGAGCCCCTCCCCCCACCTCAGAAGTTCTGCTGCCGCCGCTTCTTGGCGTCCATGGCGTCCAGGATGGGCTGCCGCTTGGCGGTGTAGCGCTGCCTCAGCTCCTCGATCTCGCGCTCCATCATGGGGTCCAGGGCGCTAAGCCGCATCTGCAGCTCCTCGAAGCTCAGGTTCTTCAGCTGCAGGGACGGAGACAGAAGCGTACGCGCTCACTGGAACGGTAAACCGGATGCCATTATAGCAACTGAGAGCGCGTCAGTAAAATCTGGTTAGGGTGGCAAAGAATGCCGTCGATGGTAACGATTTAACTTTTTACCGTTATACTCAATTGATTTCCAAGCTGGATGTGGTGCAACACAACACAACACCACAACATGGTGGACCATAAATTTTATTGGTACAACAGCAGCCAGAGATTTATGATCGCTCAATAATGAGTTACCGTGACATTGTGAAGAAGCAGCCATATGGCAGCCAATCAATTTCTAGTTTTGGTTTGCTGGCAGCTAACCAATTGATCAAACTTGTCTGAGCAGGCTAGCTACCAAACAGTCCATGGGTAAATTTCAGCATTTAGTACTAGGCTTTCATTACTTTTTTCAAACCAGCTCTTATCTAATTAACTACATTAACAAAGCTTACTAAGCCTATTTTGTCGACATTGTCTTGCACTACATAGCTGTGTTCATATACCACTAACCAGCAAGAGCTGTGATAGCTATCGAGGTAATGAGCTCCACTTTTGCAGATCAGTATTACAATTTTATCTATTATAGGCCTATCACCTAGCAACATCACCATAGCAACACATATTTTATTTGCCATCGTGCCTCCCTGCCGAATTTGCCTGTACTGTCCCAAAAGTGTCATTCTGCAGTCTACCATCGACTGCGGTCCATGTGAACACAACATTAGTGATGGGAGAGTGGAGACTTTGTGAACTCTATAATAATGGGCTGGGGCAACCCCTTGATGTCAGTCACTGACTTGCCTGAACCATCAGCCCTCCCCCTCCCTGCCAAAAACACTGTGATTGGTTCAAGCAGCTGATATGACATAGTTGCTCCTCCTAATACTGGGGCTCAAGATGCCTCTGCCCAGTACTACCAAGCCTATCCAGAAATGTAGTTCTGCCATGCCAGTAGATACTAAACAGTTAAGGAAAGAAGAACCCATACACTGCATACACACAGACGCAGCAGCAAGAAACAGACCAAAAATCCTCAACCACGTTCCCTTTACCTCCCCAAACAGACCGCTTCCAACACGGAGGACGCCAACAATCGGAGTCCATGTCTGCAGGAGACCACCAGAGACTCACAGTGGCAGCGGATGATAAAGTTCCTCGTCTACGTCAGCGCTCATAATGCTACCAAACTTTCACTCTCCAGAGATAAATGAAAACCTGTCCTCCCTCTGGCAGACTGAGGCAGCAGATGGTTAGTGCAGTCATTGGCCGCGGCTAAAACATGTCAGTCGTCTTTCAGAGCGTTTACAAAACTTGTAGACTTCAAATAAGGAAAAATAATCAGGGACGCTGACATGTATTAAACTTTCGGGTCGATAAAATCAGGACACGTTTCTCTTTTTCTTTTTGCGCAATGAAATGCTTAGCAAATCACTTCAGCCTGGAGGAGGAGAATGAGCAAAGGACCCCAGAGGCTTTCGTGAATATAAAAGCAAATTACGTGAGGAAGCAAATAGTTCATCCATCCATGCTCACAGCATCCTTCCATCTTGAGGCTAATTTATGGTGACTGCACAAAGTCTGTTTCCAAGCAAGGGTTCAGAATAATAGCGCATTAACCATCTGTTACAATTTCCTTCTGAAATGAAGTGGGAAGAATTCATCTTCATTTATGCCTTTTCTGCCTCCTCCCCTCCCACAGTATTTGATCCGTGCAATTCCCACACGAGAACGCACGGCGTGAAGAGAGAGCGTTATGGATTCAACAGATTCGGGGATAAAAATGAAGTTAATCAACTTGGAGCCAATTACTGCTTGCTCCTCACGTGTTAATGAGCACTGGTCATGCGTGCACACTGAGAACTGGGGGAATTCTTGGAGCCTTGAGGGGATTCAAAAATATACCCGTTCCAGCTCTGAATCCAGCATATCGCCTCAAATGAGCGTTTTTATATGTCTGCGTTATGCACGATTCACTATGTCCATATGCTTCTTGTATGAATAAACTACCACTTTTGTTCTCACACTATTTAATTGGCCTTGACCTGTTATTATTATTTTTTTTTTTTTTTACACGAGATACTGAAAAACACTGAAACAATTCCAGTTCTGAGGTACAACTGAAACTCCCACACAAAAACAACTGGGATGGAATGAACCAAAAGAATTAATCAACTCAACATCCATTAAATTCTATTTGTTGTGTGTCTGTGTCTAGATGGCGAAATAAATGCACAGTAATTACTGCTCCCCTTAGAACAATAAACAGAAGGTAAACCATCTGAATTTAAACATATTTTTTCATTGCTTTATAAACAAGACAATCTTCCACTCCTGACCCAGTCAAACCGTCTTCTACATTTTTCACAGCAAGCCCAAAACTGGGCAGTCTGAACAAGGTCTGTCAGTTCCTGTTTGCAAAGGCAACCTGAAATTGAACACACGCCACTGTCTATTTTCTTCTGAGAGTCCGTTTCTGTTCCAGATCTATGCCCACGGGTACAATACAGTACAAAAAGGGTGTCTGTTAAAATTACCTCACTGATGCTCCATTCAGCCTGCAGGTTTACATGCAGCCTTAGGACACAACAGCACAAGTTAAGAACATAAAACACTTCATAATTACGATTAAAGTTCACTTATTTTCTTTGCATACGGTCAATAGTCTTGCAGTATAAGATATGCAGATATATAACATATGATGTCGTCAACAGCCCGGATTTAACCAACACCTTAACGGTGAGCAACAAATAAATGCACATTTTCATTTTCATCAACACAAACACTGTGGCAAGATAAGAAATGATCTAAATCAACCTGCGGATCAACTTGTATAGAAAAAAGAATCCTTCCATTTATTTGTAAATCACGTCAGTCATGTTGATTGAATTAGGGCCCTTGGTCAATTAGAGTTCCATGCATCACCACATATTAGAAAGTAATCCTAGTCCAACATTAAAAGGTATACATACACTGACTGCAAGGGTTTTCATTTTGTTATGTTTATGGTACGTACACTCAAGAAATATGACTTGTTCTAAAACTGAATAAATATTTTGAGGAGCACAAACAAACACACAGTTGACAGAGTAAGGGCCTTGTTTATCATCTGGTTTCTATAGTCTTTCATTTTTTTTAATATCTCTGCATATTCATGCACTGGCTCGAGTGGTGCATTGGGCCAGGCTCTCTGGATTGGAACTAGGATTAAGGCTATGAACGCGCACTATAACAGTGGCTGAGGCCATAGTTCTGAACAGCCCCTTCAGTTAGGACTCCCAGCTACAGATATAACACTGGTGGCCCTTGTGTGCTAAGATCTTACTTAATCACTGAGGAGATCTTGATGGCCACTCAATTAATCTGCTTGTGCACGTACAGCAAAAGAAACTGGAAAAAAATCCAAGATCTTCTGGAGCGCGGCGTGAATTTCTCTCGGCCTAAGAGAGAACCCACACACTTTTCGTGCTCAGAAGCAGTCCTGAAAATAACCACAGGTTCTTTTCATTTTGGCATTTGTTCCTGAAGTAAAATAGCATCGCTTTTAAGATGCAGTTAGAGTGTCATGAGACACCACCCACCACCAGAAGACCCTCTGTCAGCATTCGTATCTGGCGCTCTAAGTGGAGTATAAAAAAACAGAAGCGTCTCGAATCACCGCGTATGTTTCTATTTTGAGCCCGGAGTACGGGGGAAATTGTATACAGTCGCACGCTGAGTTTTTCACTCAAACTAATAAATGTTCCAATTTCCGCAGCAAATGGAACAGAACTATGGGAGGATATATGGGGGGATGGGGGAGGGGGGGGGGCAGAGAATACTAAATCTGGATAGCTTTGGAAAAAACACCAGTACCACACAACTGTTGCTGAGACTCACCTCACTATGTCCCATTGGCAGCACCATGGCACCATGATAAAAACAAGCCTATCCGACCCAATTCATTACTGCATGTTAGCAGCATAATGTTAAAAATGGGAATTCAGCATTAAAAATAATTATATTAGTAATAGTAGCAATAGCTTCATCCTTATTTAAAAAGGCAGAAATTCATGATAGCACAGAATAAATGTAATGTAAAATGAGGGTAACTGATTTATTTTCTATTAAATGACATATTGCTTCCTATCCTAAATCATGCTGTTGAGATATCACTTTTAAAAAAATAAAAACACAGTTATCCATTTTACAAAATAATATCACAGCAGTTCATCCTTTATGCAGAATTATCATAACTGAAGTGAGTCAGATACTGACATTTGGGTCTAATTTTCAACTCACAGAATTAATAACCAATGCTTTTAAACAACTAGCCAGGTAGAATCCAATAAAGGAGCCAATACATATTCTTATATTAGATTAGTTATGCTTTCTTTAGAAAGCCTCTAGCTCTCTCTCTCTGCTCACGCCAAGGGGAGTGTCAGGAGGAACGCCTGGACAGGGGCACAGTCTGGCATGCTGATCTCAAGTGAAAGAACGGGACTGTAGAGCTCGAGGCTGAAATGGAGCTAATTATACTGCAGTGATAACCGACGGCAGCCGTCTGCAATCAGATTCCACCAAAACGAATGAAAATATGGATTTCTAGTAAGATGTCACATCTTGCGTTCGTCTCCGGAGTGGAGCATTAAAAAGTGAAAAATGATTCAGTCAGCCATCCCACGCAACACGAAATGATTCTTAACTATAGTCAGATAACCTAAATTAATCTGCTAACATTCCCTAGCAACACTGAATGCAGGCATTACATAAAACTAGCCTCTAAACAGCCAAAATTTCAGAAAAGTTCAAACATTCAAAATGAAGTCAATCTAACATTAATTTTAAAGTGTAATTTATACTGGCCCAATCTCTACCTACAAACCCAAAAGGAAAGCTGTCTCAGAGTAGATAAAATACATATATTTTGAAACTTTTGAGAAAACTCCAGCGCTCCATGGAAGAGCCAGAGCTTTTTAAGTTTTGCATTCAGTCTTCAGGCTCTCTAACTCAATGAACTACAGAGGAAGGCTCTGAAAGATGGCTCAGGTCCTCAGTCCCAGTGACACTGCTGCTGGCTGGCCATTCCCACAGGTGGTGCAGACTGACTGATCACCTGGGAGCCTTCATTCCTCACAGGTGACGAAACGGGCGCCAGCGGGCGCCCAAAGTTTCCTGAGAGGCCGAGGAGCGGGAGGTAAACCATCCTCATGCTTTCTCTACTTCGGGCGCGGAGCGGGTGGGTCTGAGACAGCCTGGCTCTGTGTACGGTTGATTACATCTCTAGAAAGTCCATTTCCCCGGCCGCCGCATCAGGAAATCTTATAGCCTGAGTAGTCGGCAGTGATTTGTCACCTGAGGAGCAGGGCCGAGTGCAATCCTATTTTACCGAAAATGGGAATCAGGCAGACCACGGCAATGGTGGCATTCCTAAGGCCAGCCCTCATTATAAAGCACTGCTACCATACATTTTTTTTGGGGGGGAGGGGGGGGGGGGGGATGGATTGCAAGTATGTGACCTCAGATGCTGGTACCAGTGATTATTTTCATCAAAAGATACTATGAGAGATGATGAGTCGCCACATTTAATAAACCACTGCAGTGCTAATTTAAATACAGCCCTTAAAGTTCTGATTGAGCAAGCCCATCTCCTAGAGCAGTAAGGCATCCCCCATAATGCATCTGGACAAAGTGATCAAGAAAATCTGTCCCTAATGCCAATCAATCACCCAAAACTGTCAACACACTAAGCCCATATAATGGGCAGTGGGTAACGTTTTGTTACCGCACAATCTGATGACCAATCAGGTCTCTTTGCATCGGCGTAATGACACTCCAATCACAGGCAGCCAGCTCTGGGGACCAGTGCTTATCACAGGAAGCTTTGGGCTGATGCATTTGGGAGCAGTGATAGCTTCACTTACATTATCTCCATGGTAAAGAGCAGTGTCAATCATCTGAGCCACTGTTTCTAAACAGCTGAATTAACCTGGATTGAATTTCATTTTGTTCAAATGCCTTTCTCCCCCTCCCGATGGATGCTCAGAATGATAGTAAACATACCACAAAGCATTACTGATATGTAGAATCGTTGCATTTTCAGGTTAGCCTGTAAAATTAGCCACTCATTCTAAAGTTACCTGTTTGAAATAGACCCAATACTGTTTTTTGAAAACGGGAAGCAAATTATGTTTAAAAGACGTGGGGGAGTCCACATTATTCATTAAAGTCTTTAGGTTGAGAACACAAGGATCCTCTCTACAAACCTACATTAAATGAATCACAGTTGCTGGCCTGCAATTATTTCTTGATACACGGATACTAAATCCTTTCAAGTTTTATGAGCACGGAAATAAAAACGGGCCACTCCAGAGATCCTTCATGTTCGCTTCATGCCCAACACGCTGCTCCGTGAGACCGCAGCCAGGGTAATAAAAGGCTCGTCTTCACGATGAAAGAAAACTTCATCCGAACAGATTCATCTATCATCCTTGATCTCCGGATAGCGGGAAAGCAACCTCTTTTCCTTCTGCCGCGCCGATGCTCAGGAGCCTAATGACACGCTCAGCTGCGGTACCCACTGCCGTGGGAGGAGCCGATGAGACAAAGCGTAAACGCTCTGCACCGAGAGAGGCCGCGTGTTGGTAAAGACGAACGCACGCAGCGCTCCGAAAGCGCGGCAGTCTGAGCCGCCTCAGCTCTCGCTGGAAAAACTGGGGACCTGGGATGGCCCAAACCGCTACACATTATAAGTGCCATTCCATTAGAAGTGCGGTGTAACTGCCTGATTCACACACCAGGCAATTAATCTGCAGGTGTGACAGCTGGTGAGAAAAGGAAACAGCTACCACAAGTCCGCAACATAGACTAAGGCTCTGAGGTTCCAATCAGCTCTGCCTTTCGGTGCAGAGAAACGGGTGACAATGAAGAGGAAGCTAACCCTGAAATACGGGGGTGTCTCTTAAGGATGTTTGGCATTAGCCAGCCAGGCTAGTAACCAAAAATGTCCACTAGCCCAGCTGAAATGTTACCAGCCCTGTTTTTAACTCCGTAACACGTTTTCCATCAATCCCTTCACATTCACGCCATGCATGGTACATTCTTCTTCTAAGAGTTGAAATATTCCCATCAATAACACTACACATAGGACAACAAAATATATGCGTACACTAACAATATAGGCTACACTGAGGAGTTTAAATTCAGCAACAGGGTGTACAAGATGCAGAATATTCCAAAAAGTTGGATGAATAATTCATACATCAGGTTTTCATTGTTGCATGAAACAAGGCAATTTACAATTGAAACAATATAAAAATGTGATTTTAGAAGTCTGATGCTGCCACACTAGAACATGATTAACAGGCAAATTTGCTGCAGTTTTGGTAATTAGAATGCGCTCTCAGCTACCTGTTGCAATTGTTGCATCTGCCAATTAGCAGAGGCAACAAAATACATTTTGATAGGCCATTTACAACCATTTACAGCAGTGAAATAGCCAAACAGAAAGTGTATGTATTGGGCTAAATACCAAATACAAAAATTGGAATAGGAATTTGAGAGTGCATTCTAAGTACCAAATTACAGGACTGGGAAAAAAACAATTCATGATGATGCTATTTCACTATTTGATAAAAGTTCACCACAGGATTCATAACTGAGAGGACTTTGTACCTAAAGTTTACCTGTTTATGGCTACAGATAGGATTAGACAGGTGTCACTCAAATACCTTAACTCAACCCCCGCCTAGTTTATTCAAGGTAGACTGATCATCATGGATTATAATCTTCACTTGCATCAATTTTACACAATAGATTCCCTTAAATTGCCACTGAATAAATCTCACTTGCCTGACAGATTAGTGAGCTTCAAATTGAACTTGCTCAAAATATAAACTAATTTCCTCTGGCGAGCAGCTGAGCGTAATTTCTAGCCCTGTTTACAAATATGACTTGACGGCAGGATGGAACCAGTGAAGTACTTTTAAGTAGCTGACCAGACTCTCATGAATACAGAGTACAAAATAAAACAGCAGGATTGCTTGAGACGGTGTTCCTGGTCTGCACAGTTCAGTCAGAAATGTAAGTAAGAGGCAAACTGCTTCCCATCCAGATAAGCAGCAACTGCTGCTCCCGACATGCTCGCCTGATAATGGTTGGCGTGGAAATTCTGAGGCACACACAAACTGTTGCCACGTATTGAAAAGATGCTCTCTCTTTTTCAAACGGTCTCTCACCCTGGAGCAAGTAGTTGACTTTCAAATGTTAAATGCCAGCAGCTCAGGTCTGGAAGGTTCTACTTTATGTTCAGAAAGGCACTGCTGAGCAGTGCAGCACAGGAAAATTACAGTGAAGACTCTGCTCAAATGGGCTTGTCAAAGGAAAACACTGCTACAGACAGCCCATTTTCCTGAAAAGAGAAATCCTGATGAAGATGAACACACGATGAGAACATTTCAATTTCCCAATCAAAAGGAAAACATTGTGATTGTTTTTTGACTCACATAATGAGATCCTCGTTTTTTCATTAGTCAAACATTTAATTTTTACATTTACATACACCTACAGTTAATGGCCTACAAGTGTGACTGGTCATTCAAAATCATGTAGACCAAAAAAAAAAAAAAAAAATTTTTTTTAAAGATTTAATCCTTAGACTAAATAGCGAACATCAAAAGAGCAGAAAACTTTTAACTCTGATAGCTTTATGGTTTTGCCTAGCACAGTCAGGGACATCATGATAACTGTCACATTTGTACTTGCATGCATAATTCATTGATAGTGCTTGATTTGTGCATAATTGAGGGTTATCTAAATGAATCATGCCCACAGCTCTGCACTGCTGAATACATTCCACCCAGCGCAGGTAAAATGACAAGCCTCCTGTAGATGGGCTGAATGGCCTCTTGGCCTCCGGCTTGAAATATCCCTATGATCTCTTCCATAGAAAATTCTGGTGAATCCAGCAACAGGATTTTAAAGGACAATAACAATGAGAACAGGCATGTGGTAGATACGTAAAAAGTAAAGTGAAATAACCAAGCTATGATGCCTTTAATGGGTAGAAGTAACACACTACTGTATTTGAAATTATTATATTTCATTTATTGAGAGCTAACATTAAACTAATAAATATAACAGCCAACTGTAACCGCCTATGTTTCAGCATGTACAATTTACTTTACCCAGCCTGTTACCTATTTTTAACACAAAAGATCTCTTCCTCCTCCTGTATCACCTGGAGTGAGCAGCTAATCAGCTCTGAGGTTCGCTCTAGCAGAACCATTTCTCTACTTTGTACCCAGATCATGCCAACCACAACACAGACCCCAGGCAATAATTACCCACAATCCCTGAAGAGGTCAATGATGTGGCATTCTGCTCTAATTTGAATCATTTAGCCAGTCTCCTGTGGATAATTGCTTTCTTGGTCCAAGGTATGCCTTTCTTCTGTAGGGATTCTGCACAGTAGCTATGGAGGCAAGCTCCATCCAGCTCTTTATAATGAAGTTCTTTCTAAATATGTAAGTAACAGTATACCTGACGTAGGTCTGTGGGAGATGCTGTTTACGGCATACAGACCCAAAACATAGAACATGCTAGGCTCTAGCTTGGCCACGTGTGTCACTTTAGAAAATTAGTTTGAAAGGTAGACAACACAACCGCACCATTGTGGTAGACAGGAAAAGTGTCCTCTCCCACAAGTTCATACATATTTGTCCTGAAAAAACCCTGTACGGAATGGGAATTTATGGCAGCTTTAGGAGAGGGCTCTTTGACCAATAGACCAAATGAGACCATTACACAGTTTTTGTGGCCACTGCAGAGAGAATAAACTATGTATGAAGGGATGCTGTGAGCTATAAAAACCATAAACCTATGATATCACACGCTTTAATACCTACCAGTGGCACACAATGATGGTCTCCATCATTCTCTCTTTCAATATAAAGAGTACTACACAGTACGTGGCCTCAACAGACAAAAAGTGCTCCTACTGAGTAGAATGCACCGGAATAAAAGCTCTCAAGTTTAAGTCATAACATTCTGCCGAATCAGAGTGCACAAAACTGAAATTCACACACATTTGTTTCGACTCCTTGTAACTCAAATTAGCAGGCAGGCTTTAGCAAAACTTGACAGAACTGTTAATACATAACGTGAACCCGTCGGATAACAGAAATCATTCCTTTATATAAACTGTCTGCGACTGCTGACATCGTGGCCTTTCAAGATTTTCTATTTAGAGGAATAAATAGAAAGTTTACAGCTGCTTTATGGCAAAAGCAGCTCATGCAGGGAGCAGGTAAGGATCCATGGGGGGGTGGGGGGACGGTGCATTGAGAGCTCATTCGGTGTTTATTACCAAACATATTCCAGATGCTGATTAAAAAATCCCAGTGATTCAGTGATCCAGTGAAAACCCACACGAAAGAGCTGGGGACAGGCACATCTGAATCCGCCTGAATCTCCAACAGCCCCCAGGGAACCAGAGGATCTGAAGGATTAGTCACACAAAAGATGTCTCCTCTAGTTCAGCATCGTTAGCAGCATTTCAAGAGAGTGCGTGTGCGAGCACATGAGCACGTGTGTGTGTGTGTGTGTGTGTATTTGTGAAGGGATTCTGCTCATATCAGTGCAGAATACTGTATTACAGGACTTCAAATATAGCACCAGTGCCCAGAAATGTCAGTCAAGGTACACAATCAGCTACAGAAGACTCCACGCAAGCTGCCACACCACGCAAGCATCGCATTGCATGTCCTTTCCCTGTGCTGAAAGGGAATCAGCAAGTGTGATAAAGAAACGGTGCTCAGTCGCAAAACACGATTGAATCAGCATTATGTAAAACTTAGGTTCTCCATAATACAGTGTAGTCACGTTTTTTTATTGTTGGAAAACCAATGTCGTGGGGAACAAGTCTTAGCTATAAAGGTTAACCCAGTGTGATATGCTTACAGACACAGTGCAGGTAGGATTCATTGTTGTACTATTTTGTCATGATTGTCTTTACTTGATGAGTTGGGAGACTTGTCAATGTGGTCTCCTACGCATATGTGCAAAGCGATTCAATCCCACTCAGACTTTTGCAGGCTAAACAATTAAATGCATTCATTTCAACTTTCCATTCCTCGTCGACTATTGCCACAGCACACCTAGCAGTTCAAGGTCCTTACATAAACATAGAACTCAGGATATCTGCACCCTGCACTCACTCGCCTATACATCAGTGTCGTAGCAGGATACACAATCTTTGAATCACAGTGGAAGCAATGCTATGGCTTGGGCATGTATGGCTGCCACTGGGACTGGCTCACTTGTCTTTACTGATGATGTGACTGCTGCAGCAGCAGGATGAATTCTGAAGTGCACAGAAACATCCTGCCTGCTCAGATCCAACCAAATGCCTCAAAACCCATTGGACGGCACTTCCCCTTGCAGCAGGATAATGGCCCAACTAAGGAGTTGTTCAGGGTCAAAAACTGGAATGCTTTTTACTGCAAGTCAATCACCCATCTTGAATTCAATTTAATAATTGAACTGCACGTGAGTTTCATTTGCAAAAGCTAAAACTGAAGGCTAAAAGCCCCTGAAACAAGCAGGAATGAAAATGGCTGCAGTACTGGCCTGGCAGAGCATCACCAGGGAATATACCCAGTGTCCGGTGATGTCTATGGGTCACAGACTTCAAGCAGTCATTGCACCCAGGTACTAAATATTATGACTTTATTTCAGATTATTTTTACTTGTCCAGTTCCTTTTTCTCCCCTAAAATTGGGGAAGGGGGGAGTATGAAGAAAAAGGGGTGCATTTCCTATAAGGATCACCAGATATTGACTTAAATACCCTCAAATTACAGCGGACAGTCTGTGCTTTAAGGTAAAAACATTTTGTGTTGTAATTTTATACCGAATATCCATCTGCTTTGTAAAGCACTTTGTGCTCTATGCTTGAAAGGAGCTATATGAATAAAATCTATTATATCATTATTATTTAACCTCATATTCATTTTTTATTTTAAGTCCAATGTGCTGGAGTATAGAGCCAAAACAACAGAAATTGTGTCTCTGTCTCAGTACTTTTTCATTTGAGTGTATCTGCATTGCAGAGGACCTTATTTACACACAAAATGTCCCCGGAGTATCCCCCAGTGGACCAGTTTCTATCTCTGAAAAACTGGCTAGTAAAAAACAGTAGAGCATTCCTTAGCTACCGCAACAGACATGGCAGCACATCAATAAATCATAATAAAATGTATTGGCTTATAAAAAGAAACTGTCGTCTTCATATTTAAAAAAACAACAACACAATCATCGATATCATAAATTATTTTACAACGGTGGAGAAACATCACGCTACTCAATAAAAACTGATTTAGTTCTTGGCATTTAGGTACTGCATTTTTTTTCGACACAGCGGAGTAAAATCAATCTGGCGCAGACTGTTCGGATCCATACGTCTCCGAACACCGCGAACGGCGACTGTCCTCCGTCCTGGATCCCCCGGTTTGCGATGGCGAATCCCCTCTGACTAATCTAAACACTGTATACCCCGAGAGTGGAGCAGCCCTGCTGAGACTACGGTAGCAACACCGCCGCACGCGGCACTTACGTCAGTCACAGCGAGACAGCCGCCGTGCCCAAATCTTGGGAACGATCCCACCGCGAGCCTGTTTACCATAATGTTTTCCCTCACACGGCCGAGATGGAGCGCGAGCCGAGAGCTCGGCTCCAGGAGACAGATGGCGCGACTGCTTCTGAAAATGTCAAGCCGATAAGAGTGACGCGGGCAGCTCTGTGAAAAAGCAGACTATTACTATACACTTGATATCGCTTCACAGATGTATTTGTATTTTTCAGGGTATGGTCAGAGTTTCTATATACCCAGCAGATATATATATACTTAGTTCTATATTTTTAAGCACCGATGGTGAATTATGTGGTTGGGCAAGCCAAACTGGTGATTTTGAACAAAAAAAAAACACTATAGGAAACACGGGAACAACCAATGTAAATAGGGAGTTGCATTTCCGGATTAGCTCAAGGGCTACACTGGAATTAATGTAGGCTATTATTTGTAAATGTTGAAGAATTTTATGCCAAGGGGGAGCTTACAGGATTGCTTGTGTTCAATGCAAGAAAAGAATACTGGTCATGAATTTTTGAGTTCAGCTCAGTTTTTCTTTTTTCATGTTCATTTCATGTTCATTGTCTCCGGTTTATCTTTTGCTTGTTTTTTGTTTGCCTTTTAGTTGTTTTTTCGGATAAAGTTGCAGATGTAGGTTGTAGGAATTTTGTTTTTAACTTACAATGAATAAAATGGGATTTTAAAAGTGAAAAAAGTATATTCTTATATTCCTTTTACCCTCTTTAAGTAGAACATGAAACAATACAATTTAATGCACATTTTGAATATTCATGAAAGGGTATAACCACAGACAACACTGTGGAAATGAGTATTCTGTCTTTTTATGAATATTCATAAACTTCAATACAGCACTGCAGATGAATGCCACAAAGAAGATCGCCCGATAGTCAGGAAGTATTGAAGAAGGGTGGAAAGCAGGAGCTTTAGACAGAAAATCTATGGCCTGCTGTCTTTTCCCATTGCTCACAATTTGCCCAGATGGACAATTCTTCCAGTACCATATCTGTAGCTAACTTTAAAAATGTACAAATCAATTCTTCGAAGCCCATGCTTCTCTGCTCCCTTTCAGAAAACTCCAAGTGACTCGCTCTCATTCCAAGTGGTGTGCACCTAAATGCAGCAGGCATTTGATCTGTGTCGATTTTGAGATGGGTCTTTCACAGACTATTTCGCTGTTACCGTGTAGCAACAGAACTTGTTCTATCAGCCACTGCGAGGGCTTTCTGCACTCAGGTGACCCTGTGATATGAGATTCTCAGAGATTCAGAGATTCAAGACCTCTTAACTTAACAGATGCAATCCTTCCCCTCAACATGCAGGCAATTATCACTGAAATTCCTGTTGTAAGCAGGGACCTTGATGTCTGACAGAACTGTGGCAGAAAATTAAAACGTCCATTTCAGCAAACAAAAAACAAACATCTCAAAATCCCCACATCCCCCAGATTTTCAGCAGGCAACGCACAAACAGGTCAGCCCTCTGGCAATTAATGCACTGCTTATCTTCAGATTGCAATTAGAAGGAAGGCAGAACTAACAAATATGCAGTGTTTTCTGGGATATTGGAGGTCAGCCGTAGCCCTGGGATTAATTTCACTTCACGAAAACTCAACAACAGCAAACTCTTCCTTCAGCGAGGGAGGAGACGTCCATTTTCCCCCAGTGTTCCGCTAAAATCTGCAGAATCAATGGCGTGAGGCCCCGATGCCGGCTCCCGCTCCGGCGGACGGCGGTGATCGAGTGCCGCCGCCGCGTCGACGCAATCCGTCAGCGTTATCTCGGGGCTCGGACACCGCGCCGTCCGTGGCGGGTGAGTAATGGATCCCCGGGGAACGGTGGCCGCCGCTGTCCCCGCGATTCGGCGAGACGGCACGCCTCTCTCTCTCTCTCGCTCTCTCTCTCTCCGCCGCTCCCCGGCCGGCTATCGACGCGGCGGCTCGGGCGCGAGAGGGATTGATGGAGCGCGGCGCTCTAACAGGGCACGGGGGAACTGAGAAAGGCTCCGCCATCGATCTGCGGGCTCCCGCTCGCCGCGCGGCTGATTCGCCACGGGGCTGATCCGTCACCTCAAAACGGACCAAATCTCTGACAAGGAAACTAGGGGATAAACGCCGCGTTGCGCGGGCGGGATGCTAATTTCTACAGCCACAGGACTAAGACAATGCATGTGCTTTTCCTATTCTTCTTCAACAGCTACATTTTTAGGGCCTTTTAGAAAGACAATATGTCTTGCCCACGGCCACACGAAACACTGTACTCTGTCGCATAGAAACATACTCAGTTTGCAGTGTATTTCCACTTTCATTACTTTACATGCAGCGTGAAGAATTATTAGCCAAAACAAACTGAGTGAATATCTACTCCTGCTACCACAATAGCCTCTTTTACACAAGGTTATCACAATGTGCCATGTAGATGGGTCAATAATAGTAAAAATATCCATGTAAGTCAATCTGGAAAAGAGTTACATCTTAGCAAATTAATAAATGATATTTGTTTAAAAAAAATAGGATTACATATCACATCTGACTGACGATCGCAACTCAACTCAACTTCTCTGCTGGCCTCTCTTGTGAAGCCATTTAAATCTACTTCAGCTGCAGCTGTTGGCTCTCACCTGAAAGCTGCAGTCAGGTGTAACTGTAAGGGGACAGACTGTTAGAGGCACCTGAGGGAGGAGCTTGGCAGAGGGAGAAAAGCGCTGAAACACCACGGCGATCCCACACAAAACGTAATAAAACAATCCTAATAAACCAGGGTTGAGCAGGAGGCCCCCCAAACGGACACAAAATGGAAAATCCAGGACCCCGTGTGACTCAGGCAGCTGAGAATGATTGCAAGTACCAGTGAGACCAAATGAGGTTTGGAGGTGTTCAATCAACTGGACGACAGGATACTGTCCTTCAGAACTCTACTCGCCATAATGTTGGAAAAGAAAAAATACTTTGTAGCAATAAGGCTGGTGTGAACTTCACATTAAATTTCATGAAAATGAACACTCTGCTCCCCTCAATGTATGCCCCCCAGTGCCCCTGCATTATAACAGCTGAGATTTAATATCGAAAAGCAAACCAAGTTTGCACAGGTGCAAAGCGAAGAGAATGGCCAGTAAGAGTGTCCCCAAACACACGCGCACGCACACACGCGCGTACAGTTAACATTTGGTCTCTTTATTACAAGAACAGTCTAAGGTTCGGCTGGAATTCCAGAGCTAATTAGGAGTGAGTGACTGGAGACTTCTGACCAGCACACTGAAAAGATCTCAGAAAGCAGAGTTCACTTCACTTCCACACTGAATAAACACACCTACACACTCAAAGGGATCCAGTACCGCAGGGAATACCCTCACCGCATGCTGAAAATAAAGAATTAGCATGTAAAAGGATAATCCAAAACAATACTGCAAAGTAGGGAATACTTGAAGAGATTCAAAAGTACATTTTGTAGGACGTTAGCGACACATTTAAAATTCATGAGGCTTCAGCACCGCTGAATAAAAAATAAAAAAAGAAACTTATTAAAATACAGGGGTGTAATGCAGCTGAATTTTATTCATGCTGAGAAACGGGAAGGAAGGAGGATGGCTTTAATTACAGTGTGACTCTCTTTCTCCGGGACATATGTGAAGGGGCGACGGATTGAGAACCTCGGAGGTGCGGAGTTCTCTGCGTGAGCGTGCGTGTGTGTGTAATTACTGTACAATGAACTCCAAATGGGTTATAGCGAATCAAACCGTGCGCGGGGTTTAATCACCTTAAAGCGTTAAGCTTCGCTACAGACTTGGAAAGAAGTGGGGAAAAAAAGGTATCCGTTCACTCCCACCTGAGCTATTATTGGGAGACCTGCCCCACCTTCCACATCAAGCCGGAAACCAATGAAGACTGCAGGCAGGTGGCCCCTGTGCCAGCTGAGTTTATCTGTTCATTTGTCTAGTCAGCACAGGGCTGTTCAGGGTCACACTGTAAAATGATCCTGTGTATGCAAAGAACCCTCTTTAAAAGCACTAAAGGCCTATAAAAGGTCAGCTCTGCAGCTAGATGCGCAGGTATAATTTAGCGCCAGAGTGAGGCTTTCTGGGGAAGAGAGAATGCATTTTACTCCACACTCTAAACATGCACAAGATGAGCATTGTATTGTCTCGTGGAACAAATCCAGGTGAATTTTAATTGTAAGGTTTCTGTACTACTGACTTAAAGGCTCCTTTTTACGCACAACTCCAATCGGCTGGCCATACACAGTGGATTTAGAGACACAAATCCAATCAGTTGGCCATACACAGTGGATTTAGAGACACAAATCCAATCAGTTGGCCATACACAGTGGATTTAGAGACACAAATCCAATCAGTTGGCCATACACAGTGGATTTAGAGACACAAATCCAATCAGTTGGCCATACACAGTGGATTTAGAGACACAAATCCAATCAGTTGGCCATACACAGTGGATTTAGAGACACAAATACAATCAGTTGGCCATACACAGTGGATTTAGAGACACAAATCCAATCAGCTGGCTATACTCAGTGGATTTAGACACAAATCCAATCAGTTGGCCATACACAGTGGATTTAGACACAAATCCAATCAGCTGGCCCATACTCAGTGGATTTAGACAAAGGTTCAAACAGCAGGTCATACACAGTGGATTTAGAGACACAAATCCAATCAACTGGCCATACACTGGGGATTTAGTGGTGCTGTGCAGAGGAGAAGGGATAGCAAGTTTGTAAAATGTGTTGAATTCTAAATCATCTTTTAATTTCAATTTTAATTTCAAGACTCAAAATAACACTGGGGAAACAGCTTTAGAAGGAGAAAATGTGCAGGGTGCAATGTTTTATAATATGATTTGGATCATTTAGAAAATGTTTCTGTGAAAATATAGAGCTTTCCACAGAGCTCCAGAGCCGTGGGTGTGTGGAACAAACTGAGAGCTCGGAGACCAGCTGAGTCACTGAGATCCCCCAGCAAATACAAGAAGAAGCTAATGAACACGGGCACAGCAAACCCAGCTTGGCCAGGTTTGGGATCAATACAGCATCCAGATCCATTTAAAACTATTTTCAGCCAATCTATCTATCTAACAGAAGTTCTGCCACTTTAAGAACCTAAGCCCGCCCAGACCCGGCTGGCCTTCGGGCCAGGCTCTGGGTACCGGCATTAGATCAACGCTTTCTCTGTTACGGGCAGGACTGTGGGACTGGGGTGAGTGATGTCACGCGTGCATGAATTCAGCGGTCAGTTCTGTCAAGGGGAGATGCGATTAATCTCGAGCCTGCTGCCATCACTGCTCAGCTGCATGTAGATACATTTAAACCAAACCCACACCCATTGTCACCTGGGAAATTATCCTGGAGGGTGTAAGCGGGGGCAAAGTACACAGACTCACATGCACATACGCACGCCTGCACACACATGCACACCTGCACACACATGCACACCTGCACACACATGGACGTACGCACGCCTGCACACACACACACACACACACGCACGCACACACACACACACACACACACACACACACGCACGCACGCCTGCACACACACACACACGCACGCACGCACACACATACACACACACATGCACTACGCACGCACGCACGCACGCCTGCACACACACACACACCACACACATGCACGTACGCACGCACGCACGCCTGCACACACACACCCACCACACATGCACGTACGCACGCACGCCTGCACACACACACACACGCACGCACGCACGCCTGCACAACACACCACACACCACCACACACACGCACACACACGACACACACACACACACGCAGCAACCACACACACACACACCACACACACGCACGCACGCCACGACACACACACACACACACACACACACCACGCACACATGCACGCACGCACGCCTCACACACACACACACAGCACACACATGCAATGACAGCAACCACAGCCTCACACACACACACACACACGACGCACGCACAGCACCACGCCTACACACACACACACACACACACACACACACACACACACACACACACGCACGTACGCCTGCACACACACACACACACACACACACACGCACGTACGCCTGCACACACACACACACACACACACACATGCACGCACGCACGCACAAACGCCTTTCAAATGAGGTGAGAAAGGGAGAGAGCCGAACAAATGAAAATGACAGGGCAAATCCCCAGGCCCTTCAGAAGTCCTGGTGACGCGCGAGACGCACAGCACAGATTCCGCCGCTGCACCCCGTGGGAAGGGAAGTCATTACCGTGTGCGCTGTTCCCTAGGTAACCGAGTTCCAATTCTGCTTCTCCGGGCTTTTCCGCAGCCGGCTGTGCGTGCGGCGCGAAGCGAGGCCAGGCGCGCGCTCGTCGCCCCTCGTGTCACAGACCGCACGCCATTACGTGCCTCGGTGAGCGGGACTCAAACATGCACGCCGCTGAAGCCCACTGGGACTGCGCGGCGCGTAGCGTAGCACGTCACAGGACCCAGAGCCCGCGCTCGCGCTGGTGCATGCTGCACGCCACGGCTGCAGTTTCAGCACGACCGCTCTGCCGATTCAACCCGAACGGACGTTGCGGGTGAAACACTAACCACAGCACGAAAAGGATTTATCCTTGGGTTAAATGTAAAAAGGGTAGAACTGGAACTTACCGACTCGAGATTATGGCAGGAAATGTAAAAAATTCACATTTATTTTGGAAAATATTTTCCTTTTCTCGCCCCCCCTCTATACACACACACACACACACACACAAAACTAGCACCACACATATTCTACTATCCGTACCAGTTCAACATCAAATTTTCACTTCTACCATTGGGTAGTGTAACTGTATAAAGGTCTAAAAGTGTATCTGAGGTCTAAATTGCTGAAAAGTTCCTCTTTTTAGATCATCTGAGCATTCAAAACATTACCAGTTTGATTACCTGAACTCTTCATTCATTAACTGATATCTTCTTTCAGAACATTAATGGGTATTAAAGATGAAAAAAAGACTCGCAAAACCTCCAAGACCTTGAGCATCAACCAACACCACAGAGCCCAAATCAAAGGCCAGCTTTCACACAGAAGCATAACTCAAATGAAAGTAACTTACATCATTTTACAGTATTCACACCTCCTCTCAAAGCAGAATTAAGGTCAGTCTGAATCTTAAGACCATCTTAAAATGTGCAACATGACCATGCATGATTTCACCACGCAAACGCAGGCACACACACGCACACACATACACCCCTCCTGCTCCCCTATTTCCTTCTCCCTCTGCAATGTTTGTGCAGACATGCTTCAGATCACCCATCGTCAGAGCCATCTTTGATGGATTTCTTCCCAGTTAGCAGCAGAGTCCATGTCTCTCACACAAAAAAACCAAAGGCCATAAATGATCAAAAGCAATGTTCCCAGCCAAAAAGGCTGTTACTCTGTGAAACAATCCTTTGCCAGGTGTGCGCGTCTATTAGTTTTGTCTCGCTTTTGCTCTCCCTGGTTTCCATAAAACTGTAACAATCGATACTTAACACCGGACAGAAGATGAAACCGGGGGAAAAATCAATGCGGCTGAAAATATTTTTAATTTGTGGCTGGGCGGCTCAAACACTGGACTGAATAACATAAAAGCTTTTTTAACTGTGAACTGCAACCAGATGGTAACCTGGCTTTTCCACTGTCTGAAGCAGAATCAGACGTGAGTGTGCAGACACTCGTACATTTACAATGGCCTGTCCCTCAGACTGGGGAAGGGCCATGCTACATGAAACCACTGTACTTCAGTCCATAGCAAAGCACATTTGGGCAGTGGCCTTCCCTCTCCAAAATACAGATAGGCAAAGACGGGCACAGCCGAAATATCTTGAATTTCATCTGGTACCTGAATTAAAAAGCCAGCAACAAAACAACACGTCATCTCTAACCATGCACATTCTTTCAGTTGCTCCACAGGCGCTGATGTTTTGGGGGTGAAGGACACAGGTTCCCTGGTATTGACCCCCTGACCGCTCGCTGAGCGCAAGACTACGATGGCAGCACAGACCAAAGCCTGTGCACACTTGTTCAAACCTCCCTGGGCAAAGCATACAAGGTTTTGTCTCGGTTACCTTTTAGTAGCTATGGCAGCTGAAGCACTTTGCATTATGGCACCAAAAACCAAACACCGATGAGCCTACTGAACAGGCGGCCTCTCGCTGTGGCTACATCGCTGATGCATTGCTAACACTGTCTGCACCTCAGTTTGAACTTACACAAAAGAGCAAGAGTTTGGCCTCCACTATTCATGCCTGTAGATGTGCTTTAGTGTGACCCCATGACCTTTGTGTAGGGACCGATGGGACAACAGCCAATGTTTTTGGTCTTAAATACGCAAATTTCAAATATGCTTAATGGGCCAATTTCATTATTCGGTTACTTTTTCTGCTAAACAAGATTTTGTTCACGTCTAATTTTGCTTCAAAGACCACCGTCAGCATATCTCTTTCTCAGCAGAAATGTAAGGCTGATAATTAGGGCATTAATGGAGCGCAGGCAGTTCCTGGAGACGAGGGACGAGCTGAATAGTGGGATAATGAAGAGATTACAGAAGAGCTGGCTGAACTTGCAGTGCAGGAACAGGCAAATGATGGGCCCACCAACAACGGACAAATCATGTCCTTCGAAAGGAGGCAATTATTCTCCCGGCCCTCTAAGACTGGAGAGCAGTCCTCTCTTCCACCTGCTCAAACACCTGGCGTCCTCAGACGCTGGAGCACGGCTGCCCAGCCCTGTTTCTGAAGATCTACCGTCCTGTAGGTTTTCAACCCTAATTCGGGACACCTGATTTTACTCATTAGCAGCTCAAGGAGCTCTCTAGCTGTTGAATGAGGTGCTTCATTAGTGTTGGAGTGAGAACCTACAGCCCTGCCCTAGACTCACTCGCCAACAAGAGGCCGGTAGCACAAGCAAATATGACAGCAAGCCCAGTATCAGTAAAAACACTAAAAGCAATGATATCAAAATTATTCATGAGGATAAGCTTTTTTCATTCTGCTCTCTCATTTTATTTTATCGTAATATGAATAAGGATTTACTAATAATGGTCAGAAATCACCACTGGCAGAACCTGTAGCCTACTTCCTTCTTCGTGACACTAATTAGCTCGATCATGTGGTTAAGCAGGCAGCAGGAAATGGGGAAAGGAACCTTTCCTGTACCGACTTCCTGAGGAATGGGATTGGACAGCCAGTCTCTGTGCAACAAACCGCCGTAGGACGAATCAGAAATCGTTTCAGTCCGGTTCAGCGGAGAGGAACGCGGCGGCGGCAGCGCCCGCGACCTCCGTTTATCCGGAGCGGCTCCGCCGACGCGCTTCACGGCGGTAATTACGAGGAGACCGGCCCGGCGCAGCAGGAGGAGCAGGACGCGCCCCGCAGGCCCCGAAGCGGTCGCGCAGAGGCGGGGTGCTCGGCCAGCGGGGAGGAGTCGCTCTGCCGCGTTCCGGGGGGAAGGAGTCGGCTCGGCGGCGAGACGTGCCGCTCTCGTCGGCGGGCAGGCCGGGACCCGCCCAGCGGGAACGAGCGGGGCGACGACACCACATTAGCGCCAATGCCATCAAATCTGCTATGTTCATTTGAGCATGCAGGCTAATGTGCGCACAGTCTTTCATAATTAATCTTCCCTAATTATTCATTACATGAGCCGAGTACATTTAAACGCGGTTTAAAACAGACAAAGAATCCCGGACACAAAAGGAAAAAAAAACACACAGGAAGCAGCACGCTGCAGAACCTTTTGATAGGACACTTCCTGTCTAAGGACAGAGAAGCCTATGACCTAATAAAGCATGTTTCGGCCCCCTCCTCCAAACACTTTGAGGTCAGTAATGTGGATCTGGGTGTGCCGGTATGGCTACATTGGCTTCAGGTCCATCATCACCAGAAGGTTTTCACCTGTATCGGTGAGGGATGACTGAGAAACTGGATCTTTCCTGACATTTAATAAAAGAGTTGGCCTCCCTCGTCCTGCGGTTGCTGGAGGTGGGCCTGGATGAAACGCAGCCCCCCCGCCACAGAGCAAAGCAAACAAACAGCGATTAACGAAGCGAAGAGGGAGGCAGGCGTGTCTCACTCACTCCCAGGCACTAGACCCGGCTCGGCAGATAAGACACAATGATGCACGCTTTGTGATTCAGACGTCGAGGCCAGCTCAATTCCGTCCTGAGCAATTGAATAAATACGACATTATACGATCCAGAAATGAGAAAATGGAAGCCAATATGCCTTCCAAAAACATGCCTCCACCCACCCCGTTTTCGTTCCAATTCACAGTCTCCTGCTGGGCGGACGTGCATGCAGTTTTGGAGGAACGAATACAGCATTAACCGCAGCTGGGATCAATTACATTTCAAAGCAGTCGGTTCACGGAATTAATACTAAATTAATTCACTGGAAATAAATTCCTCACAGAAAATGACAGGTATTTTTAAATTCATGAATTGAATTCCAATTAATTTCTGAGATTGGCTGAACTGAAATTAAATTGACCCCAACCCCACAGGTAACTCAGCTTTGGCGAAATTAAACTCCCCTCCCCCCATCACTATGGACTACCTGTCAGTCAGCTAGCAACACATGCCAAGCTTGACCCTGCAAAAGGGCCCAGTTTGCACATGTGACATGTGACAAGCACCTTTACCATCTGAGCCAATCAGGAGCCCATCTTTTCCACAAGCGAGAAACCAGAGGGACTGGGCCAAGAGCACGGTGAGGTTTTTACTCACAAAGTCGAAGTCCCCATCCTGCGGAACCTTCCAGTTGTCGGGAAAGACATTCTTGGCAATGAGGTAAGGCTCCTGCTTGTTCTGGTTGCAGTTGTCGTGGGACTTGCTCTTTGAGTCCTGCTTGTCAAAGTAGTCCATGAAGGATGGCCGCGGAGCCTGCTGGGAGGTGGCGTTTCCTGAAGGACACGACGACAGAGAAAATTAAGTACCGAAATCCACTTAGTGCCAGGCCAAAAATATCTGTGCTGCAACCAATGAGGACAAACAATCTTTAACCATCTACCGACAAGTGACACTTGCAATTTACATTATTGAACAATCCGTTGACCCTTTTCATCTCAGTTTGCAACGGCCAATCGGCACGTCTTGTGCCAGTGCTGTCAGCCAAATACGGGTAAACACAGATACTAATCAAATAATTTTCATTTAAAATATCTGCTTTGTGTATTTAGGTTATTTGAAAATAAACCAGGGAAGACCAATTCCTTTTATTTGAGATATTCGTAAATAATTGGTAAACAGAACGAACACTTTCATTTGAAATAACTGAAATTGATTCAATTCTATTTTAAAGAATTGAACACAAAATTGAAACATCAATTTGTTCTGTACAATTAATTCAAATGAAATTAAAAATACATTTCATTAAAAAGAAAGTCCATTAATAAAAAAGAAACCATTAATTACCCCCTTTTCCACAACTCCACCCTCAGTCAGTGGGGTGAATAGCATGCCTGGTAATTGAGCACACCTGAGATTAATCAGGCAATTAGTACAGCTACAGAAGGGCCTGCCTGAGTGCGCCAGTGTTCAGTGTTTGGAGTGGTGTCATTGGGAGGCCGTAGTTTGTGATGTGTCTGCCCGCCTTAATTATGCATGCATGGCACACAATGTGCAAAAGCATGGTGCAACAATAAGATGCTGAAAGCCTGAAGAGAATAATGACAGTTCAGTGACCCTGTGGCTATAAGTGAGGTACTTAACATTAATAAAAGAGTGAAAATAACAGTAATACATGTATTTGAGTGGACATGAAATATTTGAAAAGATTATTTGACCCAGATCTGGTGCAGTGCCACCTTCCCCCATGCAGGGGGCACTGCAGCTGAAGTAAACACACCCCAGATGTGCTCTCCTGTGAACCAACGACTGACACAATAATCACGCACTTCTTTAAAAAAAGGTTTCATTTGTTATCAGTTGCATATTCTCTGGTAAAGTATGGTTTTATTGTCTTCTGCCATGTATGTAAGAAATCACTCGCTACTTTACTTCAGGTACGCAAAACAGCACACTGAAGCATAGCACAAGACTACACAAAATAACTGGACTAAGGAGGCTTGGATGCAAAGATGCTATAGCCAGTTATGCAAGACTGCCAGTCAAAGTGAGCATGGGTAAGGTCTGGTCATACCTGCCAGTATGGCACATCAACACACTAGCAATGCACCTTTGCACCATAGGATGAGCCACCTAGCTGCCCCCCCAAAAAAAAAAGTTCTGACACTTTTGATATGACCACTGTTATTCAGATGCAGCATAAATGTCAAAGAAGAAAACTGGCAGAAAACAGAATTCTTTCTGCTTGAACAGAAGCAAGAAAAGTAGTTTGGCCGTTTGCAAACTGGACGGCCATCTTCACTCAGATCTATGTTGTTGGGAAGACTGCACTGTCAGTGTACTACAGAATGTTTGAAGATGCCTATCTGGATTTCCCCAAATTAAAAAAAAAACATCTGGAAATATATAATTGTGAGTTAGACCATTTTTATGCAGGAACAATGCCATACAGGAGGAGATCAAGCTGACTCAAGGCCAAATATACACTTTTCCTTATCACACACTCGTATCCCCACTGGACCTGCCTGGAGCCTTTGGCACAGTAGACCACATGCTGCTCTTCTCCATCCTGAGCACACTGGGGATATCGGGCACAGCTCTTAAATGGAACCAACCATCATCTCTGGACAGTACTTCAGTTTTACTGAGATGTTTTCTGGTATTGTCTATGACCTTCCTACAGGTGTCCCCCACAACACCACACTTGGGCCCCTCCTCTATTCTCCATACAGGCAATCTTCCCTTGGCTCTCTCTTTCCATGGGGTCTCACATCACGTCTGTTCTGAGTACACACAGCCCTTTCTCTCCTTTCATCTGCTCAACAGTCAGGCCTCACTTTGCATCTCTGCTCGCTCGAAAGGCATTCGTGCTGGATGGTGGATCATCACCTAAGGCTCAACCCGGCTCAGACCGAAATGCTTTACATTCCATCCCGGGCCCCACTGCAATACCTCTCCCTCAGCCTGGACGCCAGCAGAGAGCTCACTGCCAGCACTTCTACTGCAGGAAGCCAAGGGGTAAACCCTAGATGACCGATTCTCCTTCTCCTCCCATGCAGCCGCTGTGAGTCGGGAATGCAGATTCTTTCTCCGCAACACCCCAAAAAATCTGCCCCTTCCTCAACACGCTACACAGCTCCTGCTCCAGGCCCTGGTATTCTCATGCTGGGGCTATTGAAATAGTCTTCTCACGGGCGTCCCTGCCTGTGCCTCTGAACCCTGCAGGAAATCCAGAACACAGCCGCACAACTTAGCCCACAGTCCCCCGAGGCCTGCTCGTGTCACACCCCTCCTCGCCTCACTTCACTGGCTACCAGCTACAGCTCACACCAAGTTTATACATTCTGTAACAGCCAACAACACAGTTAATGGAACATCCCCGCCGTACCGTCAATAAATTTTAAGAACCTACAGACCAGCCAAATCTCCTCATTTTGCAACCTCGGGGTGGCTGGCTAACCCTTCCTACACATTCACTTCTCGGTCACAGTGCAGTGCCTGTACTGACCCCCAGTGGTGGAATGAACTTCCCACAGAGATCAGGATAGCAGAATTACCAGTTATCCTCCCATGCGGACTGAAGACCCACCTCTTCAGACTGCATGTTTGCTCCTCTCCAATCCCCAGCCCCAACACTCTTGTATGAATTGAGGTCACTGTGCTATTCTTATAGCTTCATTTGGCATCACTTGTTATGGCTGAAATCAGGATGCTTTCAATATTTTTATTTTGCTTCTTGTAGTTCAGTAGCTTAATCATGAATTATTACTAGTTCCGTGACTGTACGTGCGCACTTGCCGGTTTGTGAAAGTGAACGGCACCGCTCGTGTGTGCCAGGTGAATGTGCTAATGTTTTCACACATTATCAGTCACTCTGGATAATGAGCATCTGCTAAATGAATGTAATGGAATGTCTTCATTATCTCCTGAGCAGTAAATGGTAACATATTCTGAGACTGGCAATATTTACCAATATAGTGGAGAATGATTTTTAAAATGATCTCAATGCTGACTGACTGATTCTGTATCAATCCTTTGGACTAAATGTGCAACCCTGACATATTTTTGTCCACAATGCTTTCAAATTCTAGTCAATTCAATGTCACTTGTATTTTATGCAACCAAATGAACAAGTAGGGGGATTTTCATTACAGGCTAGCAGCATAGTTTTTGGTGCAAACAGCACTGGTAAACAAAAAGTAGTGCGTCTATGTCTACAGAAAGATCACCCTTCTTGTGCTGACATATCAAAGATGTTGTCCAATTGTACATTTTTTTTGTGTCTGTTCATTTTGTATTTTGTCACATAGATCTATATGAGTTATTCAGCCTGATCTCCCCTCCATAAGAAGGAACAGACATCAAACGCATGGTCATTTTTTCACATGTTCAGGGCCTGAGATAGCGTTGTGCCTCTTCCCACACTCCACACCCACACAAACCCACACAAACATGCCCACTCGCTTCACTGGAACAGGGTGGCCAAGGACAGCACAGTACATTCCGATCCGCTGTCTGTAGCCAAGCTCCCAATATCACCGTGTGGCGCTGGGCAAGTCAGTACGTTGGTCAGTGACTGACAAGAGGGGCAACTCACATATGGCATTGAATTCTCCTTTGGTTGGATGAACCAAAACAGATTCTGTATGAATTCTTCACCTTAAATGATCTTTCTCCCTACCGCTTCAGCAAAAACCTTACAACTTGACTCATCTTATGAATATTCATGATGGGGCGTGTCCGTGGACAGAAATGTTCAGTCCTTGATTAGCAAAGGACCGTAGGGGACGGGCCGGCCTTTATTTGAGCTGTCCCGAAAGGAGCTTCAATCTACCTGCATGAGTCATACTTGAATTACAAAAGAACTTTCAGCTCTCCTGCATTTTTGTCTTCACACCTCTACGGTTCCTCATAGCGTGCTGCCCACACCTTGTGAGCGGGTCACAAGCTTCCAATGGCTGCCTGTGTGACCTCACTCCCAGAGCCTAAATTTAATCGCAGCTGCGGCATCGGTGCCTTTGTTTCCGGTACCAGTGCACTGCGAGGGACCCACTCCGCCCCCCCTACCCCCACCCCACCACTACCCCCCGCTGATGTAAAATGGCACCTGTCAAGCTTTCTCCAGCCTCCAGAAGGGACACCCTCCCACCCTCACCGCAAACCCTCCTCATGTGTTCCGACAGGGCGTCTCTTTCCGCCGGCGACTCGCGTTATCGTCCTCCGTCCTAACCAATCGGCTTCCTCGCTGCTCACTGGACCTCTCGCAACCTCCCGGCCACACCCACGGTCATTCTGTTCGCAAGGGGCGGATCAGGCTTCTTACGAGTCCCTCCCCCTCCGACACTTCTGACCAACCGATGACCTCATTCAAGCGGCAGCCAGAAAGCCAGCCAGCGCGCCGAAGAAAAAGAGGGTTGGCCTTGGGCTCTGATTTAAACTCTCTTTTATTGCTGCTTTTGTAGAATGAATTATCATGCCTTCGCTCCGCTTTCGTGCTTCTAAAATGGAAAGGCCGTGCAGCAGGCACTCCTCTCAGAGCCCTTCCCCCCCCGCCCCTGAGATGCCCGCCTGGCAGTGGATTGGTGGGGGGCTTAGCCAACAAGTAGAATTAGAGTGGAAGTTAAAACACTCCTGATTTTTCTTTAACAGAGGCAGCTCTACTGCAGAAGAGCCAGCGGCATTATTTCTGCTCCTCCTGTCTGGGAAAAACATCCTTTCCTATGTCTGGCACTGATGCTGCACTGACTCAGAGCACAAACTCTTCCACACTGACACCTCACTGACACACAGCAAAGACTCTTCCACACTGATACCTCACTGACACACAGCAAAGACTCTTCCACACTGACACCTCACTGACACACAGCAAAGACTCTTCCACACTGATACCTCACTGACACACAGCAAAGACTCTTCCACACTGATACCTCACTGACACACAGCAAAGACTCTTCCACACTGATACTGCACTGACACACAGCAAAGACTCTTCCACACTGATACCTCACTGACACACAGCAAAGACTCTTCCACACTGATACTGCACTGACTCAGAGCACATTCAGTGTTTGTTTCAAAGAGCTACGACATTTTATCACCTAAAGCAGGGCGATTTCCTTATTCCAAAACTTATCTCATTACAGTAACTCAAAAAATACTATTAACTGGAGGCTCGGCATCCATTTTACATACTCTAGAAGAGATCAGTAAGTAACTGAAAACAAACCACTGCTAAATCTACTGTGTAAACTTTACTGAACACACATCCAGCCAAACATCTATGCAAAATTTATTTGCTGAATAATTTGATTATTTTTAGTACCCACTCTGCTCCTTTCCAAAACTTTCCTTATCTTGCATGCTCAAACTTTAAATTAAATTAATGTGTGAAAATATTCCTTCCCTTAAAATCAATAAGCCCTTTAAGATAAGCCCAATTTAACACAAAAAGCACCAGGCAAAAAAAAGCACACGGACCATGAAAAGAAAACTTTAAAATGCGTACTAAATCCAATTAAAACTTCCCTGGGTTTAATTTCCTTACAGAAACAGTCCAAGTGCCTTTCTAAGACCCATAGGCAAGCAGAAGAATTACCACATAATGTAACCTCTTCTTCAGTTAGGCGAGGTAAGGCGACATGGCGGCTGCGGTATTGGGCCAGAGAAGCCCAAACTACCCGGACGTACGGAGCAGGACACGTCAGGAGCAGGCCAAGCCCAGACCTGGTCCAGAACTCGCCAAGGTTAGCAAGCAGTCAGAGTCTGCTCCACGCCTGACACCCATGATCCTCCAGAGTGGAGCAGATCTTTATCTGTACTCCAAAACTATAAACATGTACAGTAATACAGCAAAGGCTGCAATCAAAGGCCTTTTTTTCCTAAGTGAGCGACTGTGGAACAAAGCCATTCCTCGGCCTCACACAAACAACACCATTCTATTGTCGGCTTCTTTCAACCACTGTGTATTTTGTGGGGGGAAATATGTGGGTGGCATTTTCAGGAAATTAAAAATAAAACTTTTTTCTTGAAGATATGGGATTTTACTTGTTATGTAATCCTTGTGGGTACATGCTAATTGCCAAACACATTGAAGTACCATATTAATAGAGCTCTAAGCACGAGCTTGTCAAAAAAAAAACAAAAAAAACACACCCACAGGCTAACCGTACCGCTTTATGGATACAACGAACAAAGGTGCTATGATTCCATCTGTCTGCTATCTAAATGTTTTAATTAAAAGGCTTCTGCACTTGACATTTACAGGCTGCCACACTTGAACACTACAGTTAGACAAATTAAAGTCAATTCAGAAGTTACAGCTCAACTGAAGCCAGCCAAGATAGCAATGATTGTACAGCCAGAGAGGAAACACTAATGCAACACTCCCACCTAGTGGCAAACAACTTAATTACAGGGGAGTGTGAGCGTGCATTGGATGCGGTTCTCTCAAACTGCTGCAACCTTTAAGGTCTTTGATCGCTCTTCTTCAGCACCCTAGAAAAGCGCCTTACTTTGGATGGTACACATTTTCCATCCCAGTTCAGTTACACATGGTTACTCCCTTTTATTGAAGGTCTGTGGCATTTACATCATCCACAAAGGCCCCTAACCATCTGTTCCGCAATTTCATTGACATCATAACTGTTCAAAGTTATAAATTACAATAAAAGCAATTACTATTTTTAATATTACATTTTAATGCTCTGGACTCCACCTCCCATAAGCTCCTTCGATGTATGGCGCCACCAGTCCCTGGATTGTGATGCTTTACATCATTTGAAGTACTACCATGATTCAGGTTTCTATTTTAAGCACAATGTTTTACTGTCTGGCCGTGTGGTGGAATGTTGTTAGCATCTGCTTCTCTTTTGTTCATTTGTGTCACTGATTTAGAGGCTGTGTACAGGAAACAGAAGAGTGCGAAAGTACCTGACCTGTAAATCATGGATTTCCATGTCTAACTGTAGTTGAAATTTTATGCAACTTCCCCATTACATATCATCATTAGATTAATAACAGGATGCTGATTAATGTAAGTATCCAACCTGTAGATGCAAACCACTCTTCTTTAAGATATACACGCACGCACGCACGCACGCACGCACGCACGCACACACGCACACACGCACACACGCACACACAGAACATTAGGTTGAGGGACCTAGATGAACACAGTACTGAACGAGCTGGGTCCAGTGGTACAGTACTCACTCTTCATGGTTCCGTCCTCCTCCTCCTCGTCGCTGTTGATGACCATGGTGCCCAGGTCGGACTCCAGCATGGTGCTGCTGTGCTCGATCATGGTCTGCGCCCCGTCGCTCATGGTGCCCGATGCCCGCATGGTGCCCGCGCTCTCTGACCCGCTCTTCACCATGGTGTGAGAGTCCACCTCCACTTCCTCTTCCTGTTGAGAGCACAGGGTCAGAGAGGCACTTCACTCATGCATCCAAATGTATACAAAGATACCCACCAACAGATACACATTCACGCACACACAAGCATGTACATGCACATACCCACCAACAGAAACACAAGCACACACACACACAAATAGACACACACACAGTCACACATCCTCACAACCCCACAAACATATGGACAGCAGACACAGCACACATATGCATATAATAGCATGTAATCAATGCGCTTCTTGTTTTTTCTCTCTTGATCGCTCACACACAGTGCAATCAGACGCACACCCCCTCTCACAGACTCACACACCCGACCCAGCACAGGAATCACAGTGAACTGTGTGGTCAACTGTCATCTGTGAAAAGGAACTAAGCAGGATGAAATGTGCTTCAAGAAGCCGATTTTTGCTGTCAAGCGTGTTCAAAAATGACAGTATAGTACCCACAGAGCATGTGGGCGAAAATGACTTCAGTAACACTGCCCAACTGAAAAGGCATGAAAAAACTGTACCCTAGCATTAAGGAAACTAATAAGAATTAAAGTATTATCATATAATGTTGCCATGTTTGTTTTTTAGTCAACAAATAATCTACAAAGCATTTTCAAAATCATGACTGAATACAAAACATGTAAATAAAGCTGTGAATCTTTTCAATGTTATATTCAGTAAAACTAATTATCTTGCAAACCAAACAATAAGTAATAAACAGGGTAGTGTTATTGTAAGAATTGATGCATCACCCTAACAAAAACACGTGGAAGCTTTACAGAAGGACACTTTGATTGGTCATCATAAGAGCGTTAAACATAAAGAATCATTTCTGCAGAACCATGGGATCAGATAAAGGGATATCTGCCATGAAGTAGAGGAGAAGGTTCATTCTTCTGCACCTCTAGCTTTGATTACAGGGCCACCAAGAGCTCCAACAGGAAGCAAGAGTGCCAGAAGCTAAACATCCCCTCTGCTGGAACTCTGCGCGTAGCGCGCGCACACGCTAACCGTTTTGTTTATAGGTTGCGGTTAGCGACGACCGAACAGCGAAGCGTCTTTGGGCGGCTGCAGGGTTTTTATTTAAGGCCTTTCGGGCCGGGGCCTGGGGCGGCCCTCCCAGGGCTCAGCCCATTAAAGCCCTATTTAATCCATCTCAGCGGAGGCTTCTCGCCTTACGCCTCTCTCCACGCGCCGCCGAACCCAGGCTCATTTCTCAAACGCCGCGCTGCCTGGGAGGTTTCTTTCCTGGCTACTAATGTGCATACCCCCCCCCAAACCCCTTCCACCCACCCCCGTCCGAGCTTTCCCCCTAATTTGGAACGCGGCGCTCCCGTCCCGGTTCAGCACTCCACCCCCCGCGCGGAGGCTCCGTGATTGATGAGGGCCCCGCTCCCTGACAGTGGCTCTTTAATGTGGCGTGCCGACGGGACGGGGCCCCGCGAGGGCCCACACCGAGAGGCCCTGCGCCCCGCCCATCCAGAGCTCGCGCCGTCAGGGGGCGGGGGAAAACACACGACGCACTAATTTCTGCACCCCTCCCCTCCCCCCTCCCCCCCACACCAGAGCCTGCAGTCTAATCAAGCCGTCTGGTCAGGTGACCCTGTCTGTCAGGCTGCCCGGTACGTGCAGCGCCGCCGTTAGCGCTGGTTTGAGCGGCCGCGTCTGTGTTTAGGAAAAAGCATTTAAAAGGCATTAGGCGAACGGGATCGGGCTTCTAACGGAAAGACAATTAAACACGGGAGGCGAGGAACGCAAGGCCTGCGTGTTCCGTGAGCCGGCTTACGTTAGAGCGGAGGAGGAATGACGCGTCGGGCGAAGCCGAGGAGAGCTGCAATCAGGCTAATAAACAGAGATAATGTGCGGTGGGGGCAGGTGACGTTAATGGCACCCGCAAACGAAGCTCTGTGGAGAAGCGCCTCTCCGGGGCAGCCAAGGCTTCCTGACGTCATGGAAGATGTGAGGTGTGCATGGCTGTACTAGCCGGGCTTGGGTTTACGGGAAGCCTGGCTATCCGTCAAACGTCCCAATGTGTTATTAACCTTTGGGGGTGCGCTAAAACCCCAAACCCCTCGGAAAAGGGGGGATTTCTCCGAGGGCCGGTGAAAGGAAGTCGCCTCGGCTCATTTGCTCTGCCACCGGCTCGCTTCTCCCCCCAGCCCCCCCCCGCTGCGATCTTCGCTCGCGTAACCCCGGGTGACGGAGCTCAGGAAAGGGTTGCCCCCCCCCCTGCCCGAGGCAGGAAGAGGGTAGCAGGAAGCGCTGCGAGACGCGGCAACTGGAACTCCGCATGGGGTACGGCTCACGGCAGTTCAAGGCTCCTGCGTTCAAGGATGGCCGGGCATGAGCCCAGGGACAGCCACACGTTCAAAGTGTGCGGGGGACAGACAGACACAGACAGTGGGGAAAAACCGGACTACGCTCTCTCTGGCCCTGCCTCATCCCAGCAGCCCCCAGCATTTCCCGCCTCCCCTAGTAGTCACGGCGACAGCACAGAACTGCAGGGGAGCAGATCCCGCCCCGTTCCACATCACTCCAAGCGTGGCCCCCTGTAACAGCGGCAGACACAGCAGCCACCCGCCATTCGCCGGGGAGCTCAATTCAATTAGCGCTTAGCGGCAGCGCAGCAATTACGTACACATAGCTTTTTTTCCTGTTGCTCTTTTCTGGGGGCCGGGGAGGGGGGCAGACAGAAACATTTCATGCTTCTCCAAAACCACTTCCACGCATCTCGCGGATCGGATCACATTATAGCGCCGGCGCGCAAATTTGGGCTGGCATCGGGGAGGAAACGAGGGCCGCATTACCCCTAATTGGTCATTTCCAGAAGAGGGCTTGGTTTGCAGAAACCCACTTCCAGGGGCAAGGGGGCTCCTTGAAACAAGCGGGCCTTAGATAGCAGAGCCACATCTGGGGGGAAAGGCACTGATTGGCTCCTTCCACAGGCGCGCACTGATTGCAGGAGGCAGTCTGCTGGTTGCATGGGTTCGGATTCTGTTTGTTTCTGCTGGAGGGGTTGTGGGGGGGTGGAGGTGCGGGGGAACGGGGAGGAGGGAGGGGGAAGGTAGAGCTTCAAAGCCGGCTAGCCGCGGGCCAGTCCTCGTTCCGCAGCCGGCTGCCCCTGGACTGTGAAACCGCAGGTCTCGCCGCGCACGCCGCCGGTGATGACTGCAGCCTGGAACGTCCTTCCAGGACGGAGGGTTCGACCTTGGCCTCCTCGCTCCCCTCCCCGTGGGGGCCCCCCACCCCTCCCCACCCTCGCCGCGTGCGCCCAGATGCTGCTAATTGGGCGTCACCTGCGCGCCCCGTCTCGTATGCGGGGTCTGTTTAAGTCATGAGCGTCAGACGCTGCGGGATCTACCTGACTGTGCTTCTGCCAGAGGCAATAACTCGCAGTGCTCTGGCCTTCGCCCCAGCCGCGTCCAAAGACCGCTCTCGCCGTTGCTCGGTTTTTCACAGAAAAGTATAAAATTCGAAAGTGACTTACGGCTCACGCTGATGTAAACTCCTCCACAGCCTGACGACGCAGCTGGGTGTTAAGGGAGCAAACAACCCGAACGAGCCACACTGTTCCGGGGTTCAGTCACGAGGAGCGGGAGACAGAGAGGATGGCTTTGACCAAAGGCCACACGCGCAGGACTGACGGCGGCTCTCCGGAGAGCAGAAGACTGAGTCACAGGGGCGGGTGTTTCCACTCCAGATTGCGTATAATTACCGCGTACCATTTAATTCCAAAAATCAAAGAAAGTGGAAACATCTGAAGCACGTGATGATGAACACCGCCTCCGGATCCTCAAAGAGGGCCGAACTGAGCTGAACCCCCTCTGGCTGCGCTCCTCCGCACACACCTGCTGCTCTCACACCTCTCACCCGCGCTGGGGGCTCTGCCGGGGGGCCGGGGGGCCGGGCCGTCTGCCCCGGCCAGATTGCAATCGCATCTGAGGCCCTCGGCCCTCCAGCTGCGGGTTCCGTGTGAGGGCTCCTGCGGTCTAATTTAGGGCTTTTTAAACGATCGCATAAAACAGCCGAGCCTCGGCCACAGACCCATCTCACTGCAGCGGTTAACTGCTGAAACTTTATTAGACACCCACTACAGACCGCAATGAAGCAACTCGCCGAAGCATGTCTGAAATTTACTATTTATATGAAATGTACTTACAATGATACAAACGTAATACAATTTCATAATGATCATAATTAAGGCCAAGTGTTTGTCACAGAAGTCGCAGGTGTCATAGATTCCATGATTTTAGCCATTTTTTTTAGCAGTTCTGTGACTTTCCCTGTTTTTCACAGTTTTGGATGGTGACCTTCAACCTTAATGTAGCCCACACTGTTCATATTTCTATAGGCCAAAGCCTTTTAACCATATTAGACTTTTATGCTATTATTTATGTTTTACGTTGTTTAAAAGTCAAAAGGTGAAATATGGAAATGTCAATCTCAAATAATATCCTTCTTGCAAAGGACCCCCTGGGGATACCCAGACCCGAGTTTAGCAACCACTGATGCTAATTTGACTGTAGACAGTGACTGCGTTCATCTACACTAAGTGTAATACATCTATGGTTGAGAGTTACAAGGGGAAGAGCCAAATGTGCATTATTGTAGCCCTTCACTGAGGAAACTGGGGACCAAGGGGAGCTCTCTAGAAAGCATAATAAAGACAGTGGGAGGGGTGAAAGAAAAGCATATGTGGGGAAATGGGTGTGGTCAATGAGGAGAGTGGGAGGGGCCAGAGAAGAGAGAGAAAGAGTCTGAGAAAAGTGAGAAGGGTCGATGGGGAAGGTCAGAGGAGTCTGCGGCAGTCAGGAACAGCCTCTCCTCTTAATCAAAGTCTGGCTGGCCGTGGCACAGTGAAAACACCAGCAGGTGGCCGTTCAGCCCGCCAATGGAAAGCAGGTGTCTGACCCCTGTCTGGGGACAGAATTAAATTAATGTGTGAAAACAAATGACCCCATCAGCATGTCTGGACAGTGACAAGCAGAGGTCTGGCGTTGGGCCGCGTCACCCGACACTGGCGGCAAACATGGCTGCATATTACCCAGGAAGCAGAGGGAAAACAAGCCGGGCCAGGGGTCGCACCGAAAACAGGGCATTTCTGCAGCAACGCAGATCTAATTAAAGCGGCAATTTCCAGCTTGAGGTGATGAAGCGAGACGGGCGTTTAAAGCGAGTTTAACTTCAGAGCCGCGGGACCTGGTGGAAAAGTTGCGTCAAAGCGGGGGTGACGGCTGTCGATGCAACACACGCAGCCCGTGCAGAGCGAGCCAACTGCCGATTTCGGGATTACGCCGATAATAACAGAGACGTGTCCAAAGTCCACAGCGCTCTGGCGTTCGAGCCCCGGCCCGGTGCGGCGGGTGTCTAAAACCATTACCGTAAGGCCTAAAATAGAGCCTTCAGGCCCCGGAGCTCAGGACAACCATCAGCGGCCTGTAAAAATGACAAAGTGGATATGTCAGAGGGCTGTGATTACGCCATGGGGCTGAGGCATCAGCGGAGAAACACCGAGGAGCAGGACAGCTGTCTGTCTGTCTGTCTGTCTGTCTTATTCTATTGGTCTGTCTCTGTCTGTCTGTCTATCTGTCTAATTCTATCTGTCTGTCTTATTCCATCTGTCCGTCTCTTTCTGTCTGTGTTGCTGTCTGTCTGCATGGGGAAAGGGGAGGGGCCACAGGAATTCCATGGGGGATGGTTAAATCCCATCAAAAAGCAGATCAGGAATGAAAAAAGTTGGGGAGGGGGTGGGGGGGGTGGGTGGGTGTGTAATGAGCGGATAGAAAGAAGCCTCAACAGTTGCAGGAGGAGACAGCTCCGCCCACTCCACACCCCCGGGGGAGGCATACTCACCGCACGCCCGTTTCACCTCTCTCCCACTTCCCGGCACGTTACCGCGGTGCAGATCTGCACAGAATGCCATTTACTTAAATAGCCGGCCCCGACTGCCAAAGGCGGTATGCCGGGCGGCTATATTTATAAATGTTTCTCACACGTTTCCCGGCAACAGAGGGCTTCCCCTCCACCTGCCCCCGCCCAATGTCGTCTCACGCCCCCCCCCGCCGCAGCTGCTCAGCCTCGGAATCGGCTCCCCGTCACACGGTGAATGCCGCTGGGCGGCCGGGGGTGGTCGCCGTGTTCCGTAATGCCTAAACCAATAGAAAAACTTTGATATCCAGATTAACCTCCCGTCCGGCTAAGCGGGCGGCGATTTCTCCGTTAATTCGAAAAATGTGAAGAACGGCCTCAGCAGCTATCCAAACACTGGGATTCGGGTTGGGAAAGCAGTGTGGTTGGCATCGGGGTAGGGAGGGAGGGAGGGAGGGGGGGAAGACGGGACGACTGAGGGGCACCCCCTCCCTTGCCCACTGAATATCCTGGTCCAGACAGTATCCACGGATATCGCTACCTGCAAGCAAGCAGGGAATGCGCAGGGCTGCAACGTGCAGTGTTGAATTATAGCGGAGCTACTGCATCTGAAATCTGTGCAGGACCCCACTGTGCTGCATTTTTCTCCTGCAGTAACCAGCGCGCTGGGCACCAGGCTTCCACTCCCACTCATGCAGAAAGGCAGCCAGGGCTCCAGCTCACATGTATCACAGCTCGTAACTATGTAAAATTAACTGACCTCAAAGCACAGCAGCGCCCACGGCTTACCTCAGCACACCACCGCGCGTGAGCTCATCGCAGCGGAAGTGGACGTGAATTACAGGGCCTTGGGTGTTACGCGGCTGAGAAGTCTATCGCTCGACTCGATACCTCAGCCTCGCCCTCACGTACGTTTAGAAGAGACAAACAGACCGATGAATGAAAGCTTGCGTGTGGTTTGGCTCATCCACAATCCCAACACGAAAACATGCCCAATGGACAGGATGCTAGCGCATCGATGGGCTCCTCACTCCTGACCCGCCCCTGACCCGCCCCTGAAACGCTGAGCGCTGGCCTGTGGTTGTCCGCCAGTGCTGAGCGGCTGCTTTGAGCGCTACGCACCGAGTTCTCGTCCTCCTCCTCCAGCTCCCGCTGCTGCTCCTGGTGCCGCTTGGCTTTGATCTCCATGGCCTCCGTGATCAGGTCCCGCAGGATGGACACCGGCTTGGCGTTCTTGATGAAGGCATGCTGAAGGGGAGGGGAGAGATACACACACACACACACACACACACACACACAGAGGGTCAGGATTTCCAGTCTGGTAAATGCACAGTGCTTAAAACATGGACTAGGGCCAACTGTGTTGATTACAAGAGCAGAGGCAGCGATGAGGCTGGAGGGCCAGAAGATGAGCGGTGAAGCTACAGGTCGAGGGACTAAACTGTGACTGACAGCTGAGCACAGTTCCTCAGCTGATTGGGTGTAGCTACATTACATTATCTACCGTTCTGTAGGTTTCCATTACAACCCTAACAAAGCACACCTCACTCAACAGCTAGAGATGATGTTGACCTGCTAATCAGTAGAGGCAAGTGTGCCTCATTAGGGTTGAAATGAAAACCTGCAGGACGGTAGATGTCCAGGATCAGGGTTGCTTGCCACTGCATTAGCACAAGGTATCAAGTGCAGAAATGTAGGCCATGAGCCTAATAGCCTATTGTGTCCTCAAAACCAATGTGTGCTCTTCAGTACAGAACCACACCCAATTCATGTCACATGATCTCCAACTGTACACTCGAGTGTCTGGAGCCTGAGCGAAAGCACACTGCAGACTCCTGGAACAGCGGGAAACCAAGGAATGGCCGCACGCGGGAAACAGAAATTCGCTTCGTATCCGAAGCGAGAAACTCCGCTACGCCTCCGCGGAGGTGAAATGACGCCGCGCGGAGCCGCGGGCCAAGCCGGCCTGGCGAACGCATTTTTCCCCCCGTGTCCTTGGACGAGGAACCGGAGGAGTTTTCTTTTCCCCCCGCTCGTGTTTTATGGACCTTTAACGCCGAGCCGCGAGGACCTCCTGACGGGACCGACTGCGACGCGGGGAGAACCTCCCGTCCGAGAGCGAGAGAAAAACGCCTTCCGTCCGAGAGGGAGCGGGTTTACGGGATCGCCAGAGAAACGCCTCGTTAAAAAGCCGTTGCCGGGCCACCGAGGCCTACCTTTCGCAAAAATAAAAATCAACACCGCAGAACGACTTCCACACCAGGACACAAGGGGGGGGGGGGGGGGGGAGGTAGAGAGTCACTTGTCTATTAAAAGGGTTCAGCCCCCGCCTCCCCGCTCCCCATCCAGTCTTTAATCAGCACATTTCATCAGAAGTTTAGGAGTATGGTTTAATTATGTTCAACTAACTGGGATAAACAGTACAGGAATGTGCGCTCCAGATATGGACAGAGAGGCTCAGACATCAAGAGTGCAATGTACCCAGCGTCAAATTGAATCACTTTTCTGGCACAATCTCCACCGCGATCGTTCCACTTTGCTCGAGTACCATAAAGCAGCCCCCGCTCGCTCACTCAGCGGCTAATTAATTTATTCGGCTAATCAGAATTATCAACAAACATTTCAAGCATGCTTTTGTAGTTATTCCTGCACTAAAAACAATACCATCAGGTGGGAGAGGGAGGAGATTACAGTTTCCACCGTGACCCGCACCAGCGTTTCTGCCTCGTTCGGCCCCGTGGCGAAAAATTTGCATCTGCTTTGCGGTCTTTTCTGAAACGGTGGCCAAACGCAACATTCAGTTCCACTTCGCCCACTGAAGAAAGCACTGGGGCTGCTGGCCCGCATGCTCATGCGATTCAGGTTTCAAACCAAACCCCTGGGCACCCCGGCACGGCTGTAACTCAGCAACTCATAAACTGGGAAAACATGTTCAAAAACTCAAACGAACTTTTCCATTATTATTATTATCATAAACAGTAAAATTATACACGTGTTTATGATGCATACTGTTAATCAATTTTCTGTCTACTGAATAGCCAGTCATTTTGGCAATTCAGGACAACACAGGCTAGTGTAGCATGAACAGCCAGCCACCATTTACTCAACCTACCTCATACACAGCTACACAAGGGCACGCACACACATACACAAGGGCACGCACACACACACACACACACACACACACACGCAGATGCACACACACACACACACACACACGCAGATGCATATACGTTTGCACCTATGCACACACATACACACACACAGACACACACACACGGACACACACACACGGACACACACACACAGACACACACACACACAGACACACCTGTAACAGCTGAGTAGCCGTGGCCCTCTGCTCTGGATTCTTCACCAGACACTTCTTCACGAAATCCGTGAACTCGTCTGTCCACAGCTCGGGCTTCCGGAAGGTCGGCGGGGGGTTCGTGGGAATCATGAAAATCGCCTGCCGAAAGAAAAATAAGACAAGAGAGAAGAGAGAGGGCACGGCGGTTACAAAAAGAAGCAAGAACCAAGGAGTTCCCTGCGCCTCGGGTCTAGCCAAATAAACACCCCCTCCCCGGCAGCCCCCCTCCCCCCGATTCGCCATCTCTATCGGACTGTAAATCTGGTGAACAAATTTGAGGGGTTCTAGGATTTCTACCGTGACGGAGATCCAGGAAGCTGGTCCATCTGCTACCAATGTAGTCATTTCCCATTAAATTTCCTCCCAGTAAAGGGAACTGCAGCGAGCCCGTGGCCGTGCGAGTTTATTTCCGGCTGTTGCTGGTCCCCGAAGCTGCTCCTCACCTCAGTGCCGCTCGGCGTGCATCTTCGTCCGTCAGATAAGCTTTACTCCACCACGCGGGCCTGCAGAGCCCAGCTCCCCTCCGCCTGCAAACAGGCCCAGGGCTCTGCTAGCGTACCCAGCGCCGGCTAATGCAATAACGGCTTCGGCTCTTGTGAGGAGGCATTTTCTGCACTGCATTGCTCGTAAGACGAAAGCTGAAATGTGCCTTTTAAGAAAGTCCTGAGCCCCAAATAATCAAATATTTAGGGCCCGAGCAGGTCTGAGAACAGTCAATGGAGGTAAAGTGTATTTGCGTGACTCCCCTAGCAGGTGTCTTTAATATTTAATAACAACAACAATGTGAAATGAGGTTGTTGTTTGTCAGAGCCCGTTTACCATTTGGGGTCCTTATCCCCGATAACTTTACACACAAGGGGGGAAAGGATTGGCCGTATGATCAGTGTGAAACAATCAAAGTGTGCCTCACTAAAGGAATTTTACTGCATGTCAATACTAACAGACCTGGCAGGTTGACATAGTGTAAAATGGTCTCCATGGAGATGAAGCAGTGTACTGTGGTTCACAATCAAACCCAATGGTGGGGGTTCGCAGTGCGTTTAACTCATTTTGGTCAGAGCTGTCACAGACGAACCCCCCCTCCTCCATTGATTGGGCTCACCATCTAATCCGCGTCCACCAACTGCCCCAGACTGCCCCCCCCCCCCGGCCCATCTCTTAGCACATTAGGGGAGAGGATACGGTTTTAAAATAGACCTTCAGTCTCTGGAATAAATAACATTCTCCATTACCTTTTCAAAAGTCACCTCTCCCCTTCTGTGAGGAAGGGTTTGTCTTTTCACAGTATCGGCATATAAACGCCGGAGCCATCTCCCCTGACCTAAGAATCCCGCGTCCATAAACAGGCTGGCTCGACCTCTGCCTGCCGACTTCCGCGTCGGAAACTAAAACACAGTTCAATCCAGAGCAGGTGGCTGGGGATCACAGCTAACTCCTCTGCGCACGGTAACAGTAACTGGGGTGGAGCGCCCGACATCTGGATGCTATTAGGACATGGCGGGGAGGGAAGGGGGGGGGGGCATGGGGGGGGTGTGTGAGGGAAGAGCAGCGTTACAAGACACCGGCAAATCCCGGATCTCTTTCCAGTAGTCTCTACACATCTCCGAAGCATTCCACTGATCTGGTGTACGCGCTAGACGAATGAGCACCGTGACAGAAATAGCCAACCATCTAAACGAGTTAACTAATGAGCTCCTCGTTATAGACGATGTCTAGCCAGAACACAAACACAAGATAATGGGGGCTCAGGGGCCTGACACACTGCGACAACTGAGTGGGCCTCGCCCGCACCGTCGCCAGGGGGCCTCGCCCGACACGACCGTTCATTTCGGGGAGCCAACGGCACTTTCCAAAAGGACAGCCATTCATTTTGACATTGGGCTGGATTAATGGAGACACATTTCACACACCTTCTAAATACTTGATGTCCACCTTGTTTCATTAGTAAAGCAATTGAACACTATAACTACACAAAAATGGTTGACATTGACTTGTAATACCTAGCAGAAATAATAGTTGTATTTGGAGTGACAAGTTAGCAGAAGCAGTAGCGATGGGTATAGTCATAGTAATACCCACTAATTAACATTAGACTAATTTCTATAAGGCCTGCATGTTGATGGTTCTTCATACATATGTTTCAATCAAGGACTAGTAATCAAGTATTCTGCATTAGAGCAGTGCAACTGAGCCAGACACAATCCACTTACAGAACAGCCTTCCATCACTGTCATGGTGGAAAAACTAGCCTGCTGCTGAACCAGAGTGGTCAGAATTTGGAGGCACGGTTTCCTGCTTTTGCACTGAATCTGTTTCAGCTGTATGGATGAAGTAAGGCAGTGATGTACACATGAGAGATCATATAATTATGATAATTTGGCCTGATAACAAGGGCAAGTGGTTGCATTTAACCAATTACCACATTGTCATTTTTCATTATTCTGTAATTTTCCATCCCAGTGAGGAATGTCCTATCCCACTGCTTCAACATTCAGGAGTACTGCACAACGCCATGTGTGTCCTCTGAACTGCTCACTTGCTTTAAGTAACTCTCCACATTAGAAGCTAACTAAAGTTAGCATACTGCCTGCTCAAATGTGACACATTTTCTGTATTGATACAGGCATGCATGCAGAGGTAAATATTAATAAGCCTGATCTGAGAACTCATGAGGGTCTCTTTATCTGGTTATTTTTACAACCAGGTGACATGAAGATCAAACCAAATTGCCAGGAAGCTATAACTAAACGCTCACGGAAGCCATATTTCTGTTAGCCTTTGCATGAAAAGTTGTTGACTGCTCATCAAAAATTATCAGAGAATTTAATCGCAGTATCGATGCCCTCTCTATAGTTACAGTCAAAACACAATGTGACACGCGGTGGAGGTCAACGCCCCACTTCCAATACCCTTTGAGCCATGACACGGTCCTCTTATCTGCGCAGATAATCTAGCCATTCCCTAGAAGGTGGTAGCTATTTAGACCGAGATAAAAAACACAAGTAATGTCTTTATAATACTGCGCTGTGCCTCTTCCATTCAGCGCTTAGACTGCACATACACGGCCAGTGGATAATATCAACCATAAATGTAACCTTTGTCCTGGGCAGTCAAGGTGAAACCATAAAACCTGCTGCCATTAGACTGCTGCTGCATGTGTGTGCAGAATAAACTGTACATGGAATGAGGCCTCCAGCGAAAGACACCCTGAGACAAAAGAAAAAAATACTTTCATCTTTGAAACTGAACGTGCGTGCATTTTTGCTGCTTGCAGAATGCCGCCATCAGTGCATTTTGGTATTCACACCTTCAGTGCGAAAAGGAAAGAGCAGACTGAAGAAAGCTCAGAGATTTGTCATAATTATCAGAATGTCACTTTTGGTTTTCTTTGTTTTCTTTAAAAAAAAAAAGAAAAGTCAATAGTAATGTTACATCGCCGGCATCTTTGCTCACAAACCACGTAACTATGCTAGGCGCACACAACAACCTAGTGAAATTACGCTCGTGTTGCCATGCCTTCCAGTATGTACAGTGGGTCTCCATACGCACGGCCGGACAGAGACAAACGCCGACGCGCCGCGAGTGAAAGCGCACGTGTGGCGGTCCGTTTACGTAAAAGCCCCCGAGCCGCTCCGCCGTGCGTCAGCGGGCGAGACGGTCTCCGGCGTCGCCCGGCCGTCCGACGCCGGCCCCCAGTCGAGAGCGGCCATCTCGCGGGCCCTTATCTTATCGGCAGCGTCGGGGCTGCGGGAGGATTCTCCGCGTCCACTCTGATACGGCCCGTTTCATCCCCCCCGCCTGCGCTCTCTGCCGTGCCGTAATTACCATGCTCACTGCACACAGGGACAGGATAACGCCCATAATGCACCGCTGCTCAGCCGTCCTGGAGGACTCAGCATAGGGGAAGTAAAGAGGGGGGGAAAAAAACATCCTCCAACATGGACACAACAGGGAAGGCCTTTTACTGTTTGCCTTCAAACCGTAAAATCCACCTTTTTATCAGCTGGGAAATAAGAGCATGTAAACACCCCTTTTACTGCTGAGCAATCTTAAAGATTGTTAAATAGGTTTTCCTTTTTTAGGCCTTGCTTAAGCTGATGAAGACCAGGCATGGACTCCCCAAAAACTTCACCAGGAACCCAAAATTCAGTATCCCACGTCGCAATTTCTTGGGGAATTTCACAATACGTTCGATGACCGGATAGTTTCAGACTGGAGGTCGAAAGGACAATCACATTGGTAGCTTAACCTCAATATAGGACATCATAATTTTTTTCAGGGAACAAATAAATTTACTTTAATTATTTGCAATGCTATTAAATATATAATGTCATCCTGGAAATAGAGGTGGAGGATGATATTGGGGTTACATCATTACTGGCCAAAAACTGCTTAAAACAAGCTTGTGCGTATAAAACCAATGCTAGGATTATGGCCAATAGGATTGGCTGAGGTGATGAGGGAGGCGATGTAACTGATGCACTGCTCATGCCGTAAACTAAGAGAACATTTCATGCTCAAAAAGTAGCCTAATCATACTCATTTTAATTTATCATTTTTAGCAACCACCATTACAAGAAAGCCTATACAGACTCAGTAGCACTCAAGACTCATATATAATATATCGCCCAATATGGTCAGGCAAATATAGATACTGACACTGGCCTCAGAATGTCCATATTGTGGAAATGTATTTGCTATTGTTGGAAGGGAAATCCATCATTAGAGGGCACTACAAAATCATCATTAGAGGGCACTATAAACTGCCAGGACTTTACTCCTCCCAAGTGTGTACACACATACACAGACGCACACACAGACCACACAGACACACACACACACATACATACATACACACCTGTTCCACAGATAACCTAGGCTAGACCATATCTGGTGAAGCACAGTCCCCTGGTTACTGGCACTTTGTTTCAGAGACTACAAGACTACAAGACTTATTTTATTTTTATCCAAATACAAACAGATTCCACCGAGTCAACACTACCAAAGCGTTACAGGCTCACTCCTGCAAAGCTGCACTGACTTGCAGAATTTGAGGAATCTGCCATCTTTAGCAGTCTGATAGTGAGACTTAAATGACTTTGACTGATTGATACTCCCACCTGCCCCCCGTGTCAGCCAGTGCAATCCCCTGGCCTTCTGCTAATGTCCTTGTTCCCCTCAGCAAACACACAGCTGCTGTCTCTGCTGCAAACACACCAGGGCCAAAATCCCCATCTATCAGCATAGCGCAGCAACTTGATCTGCAAGCCCAGGCAGTGCAATCTATTGAACGGTGTTATTTCTCATTTCATCTTAAAATTTAAAGGGAAGGCCACCCTAAAATAGCTGTGGAAGGGCGTGACACTTACGAGAGGGTGGCAGAAATGATCAGCATTTACTGTGACATCACAGGTGCAACCATAACCTCATTTAGATCCTAAGTTCAATTTCAAACTTCATAATAAAATTGTCAAAGCGAAACCCATTCTAAGGGCTCATTCTCAGCGAAGATCATTTGACGAAACCTAAGGGCTGATTTTCAGTGAAGCTGATTTGATATAGCCTCAGGGCTCATTCTCAATGAAGCTGATTTGATATAGACTCAGGGCTGATTCTCAATGAAGCCTGTTTGATGAAGCCTCAGGGCTGATTCTCAATGAAGCTGATTTGATATAGCCTCGGGGCTGATTCTCAATGAAGCCTGTTTGATATAGCCTCAGGACTAATTCTCACACAATGCTCCAGCAGATCTACTGTCTGAAGTGTACACAGTCCATCTCACCTCTAAAACACCAACTTGAACTTTCATTTGCAAACATTTTCCAAGTGACTCACAAACTCCTTGGTAAGGGGAGAGCCCTAGGAAAACAAGGCCAATGAGATTCGCTGGCTCAAGGGCTGGCAGCAAACTTGATATTGTTGGGAAAATTCTCGAAGTATGGACAGCCCGTCTCAAGGGAGCAAGAAGACCATAATTTCTACAAAACTACAAAAAACATACACTGAATAATTCAGCCCCTGTGCTGCGTTGGTCATTTCTATATGTAAAAACAACAGTCTTCAAAAACTTAAAAAGCTGGCGATAGCAAACTCATCAAAAAAGCTGAGGCAAAAAGATTGCTATCTCAGTAATGCTCTCTCTGCCTCGTTGAGTCTAACCTTCCTATCGATACGCCCCAAGGATGTGCTCCAAACAAAACAACCTCCCCGAGGCTGGAACCCATCTCACACTTTATTGTGAGCAAAGTACTGAGGCAGCTGGCACTAAGAGGTCCAGGGCCGAAATAATCTTATCTCCCATCAGCTATAAATATTTGACAGAGAAAAGAGAGAGAGAGGGAGGGAGGGAGGGAGAGAGAGAGTGGGAAGGAGAGAGAGAATTAGAGAGATGGGTGGGGGGGTGGGGTTATCGGCCTTCTTCTTTAACCCAATGACAACTGCAGCTCAGAGGAATCCAAAATGAAAGACTAACCACGTCTGCGGGCCATTCTGCGGTATGATTACACACACAGGGTGGCGTGTTCGCGGAAGAATCCGGCCTGCATTTCTCCAGCCCCACAAGAGCCGCTCAGCAGGTTTCCGCCATGTGACCCCAACATGAAATCAGAAGACTCACTTTATGGGACAAAGCAGTCAGTCTGGCGTTGTGCAAAGTGAAAAGACTTCACTTTGGCATGTGATTGGGGATGATGAAGAAAAACAAAAGCAAGGCTTGCTGATCATTCACACGAAGCCAAACAAAAATCCAGAAGCTCCATTCCGGCATTAGGTTCCAACAAAGTCTCCGCAGCGCATTGCATATACCAACTGATCTCATCTCACGTAATCCACAACTGTGCACAAGTTATGCAAGATGCCAAAAAGCCCCACTGAATGTTTTAATTGTTACAGCTTAAATTTTGATTGCAACAGGCTGTATTTCAGGGCCTGTGCAGTAAACAGGGTGAGTGGAAAATAATCTCCAATTGTCCAGATGATACAGCATAAACTGGTTCTTAAACAAAATGGCAGTCACCCAGCACTGATCTAATGTTCCTGCATATTCCTCCAAGCTGTGAAACTGGCCTCAAAAATACAAAGTGCATGACCGCTGCCAAGAAAATAATAATTTTAATAACTTTATAATGAATGTGTTTATTGGCAAAATACCAGTGGACTACCAAATAAAGATGGTTGAGAAGGCAAAAATGGTGGGGTAACACGATTAATGATGCACCATAGTAAAATATGCCATTGATCACATAAACAATTAATAATTTGAATAACAACATGCAGATTATAAGCTCATGCTTTCAAAACATTTAAACATGAAAACACTAGTAGCAAGCTTTTACAAGGGCATCTTGTCGTTTAATCACCAATTAACTACTGTAAACTGTTATCTTTGGGTAGATGCACCTTTGAACGCTATCACAGGTGAAGAGTCACACACAAAGGGTGGTAAAGCTATAAAAAATAAGGGTAGCAATCGGGACCAAAAAAAGAGATAGCAGTTTCCATGTTGTAGAGGTGAAGGCCGACTGTTGACAACAAGATAAGAACAGGCAGCAGTGTCTCCACAACCCCCCCATCCCCAGTTTAGGGTCTTAACATTTCCTAGGGGTCAGCACTAAAGGAGGAGAGATTAACTCCTAAATGGTGCCCTGTTATGCAAGGTTCCAGTAGATTCCATGCCATAAACTACTGTTTATGCTTAGCCATAAAAAGGCGCGGTCCACTACCCATTTTACGATGCCTCTGTATAGTCTTTCTGTCCTTACGCGGTCTTTTATAAGGCGGCCTGTTAAAATCAAATGCAAACGTTATTGAATAAAAAAGTAAACACGGGCCACTGTGTTTTTTGGAACATTCATTTGGCCATATAAAACAGGTGCCTAAAGGCAATAAATCCTTTGGAATGGTTTTGAATAAGATCCATTTATTTTTTCCGATTGGTACATACTTTTACATTTATACTTTCAGGGTCTCGCACAATAGAAAATAAATTCTTTTTAACAAGAAACCAAGAGTACACCTTTATGGCTGTGCACAGCTGTATCCTGGCAAAAATGAACCATGGGTAGCGAATCTTTGATGCACTGGACTAATTATCCCAAACAACGATGTGGTCATGATATCCAGATATGCGCAATTTGTCTTTTGAAAATCTGCAGGACTTGAGCTCTGTTTGAAAACACGGTCAGTGTGTAACCCAAGTGTGAGTTTTGACCACAAAATATGGGTTCTTGGTTTGCCCAGATTTTGCGGGAAAAGATCTGAGCTTTGTCATGAGTCCACTTTGTCAGCCTCCTGACACAGAACCTCTAGCAACGTCTTTGAAGTCTCCGCTAACGTTCGACTGAATCTTTAAGGCTACGTTGACCCATTCTGAGTAGACTGTCTGGGCTGTCTCCAGAACAGAAGAAGAAACAGCTAGCCTTCTCACCGGGCAATTTGAACAACCCTGGCCTCCACGCGGACTCGCTTCCCCTTTGATGGGACGCAACCGCATCGGGACAGAGCAGGTGTGATGGGGAATTTGGCCAGGATGCAATGGAGAGCGCACAGGGGCATTCACTGGAGGCGATGCGGGGGCACTTTGTTCTCCTGCGAACGACCGCCGTTTCTTCCGGAAGACGCGCAGTAAAAACGGGGGAAAAAAACACTCCAAAGCCAACAGGGAAGGCATTTAAAGTGTCACGGCGTAATTAGGGCCACGTTAGGAAGGGCAAGGCGAACACGCCAGAAGCTTTGACAGCCGCGGTCGAGCGGAACGGGGGAACTTCCTCCGGCGAATGTGCTCAAAGTTGGAAACGATGAAACGCCAACAAGGACGTATGATTTAATATGGGGCTCAAATGAACAACAACAAAGCTCGGACAGATCGGCCAGTTGGACCCCGCTTCAAAGCGCCGCGCTAAACGCTTGCAGAGACATTCTTAGGTGCGAGGATCATTTTGGGAGGAGAAGAAGAAAGGGAAGAAGAACAAGCACAAGAAGAAAAAAAAAAGAATGAGGGGACCTGCTTGAAATCGTGACATAAAAGGAGGCACGTCGTCCAGTTCAGAGGCTTCTCCCGAGTTTAACCGTTATCAAGTAAAGCGATCTCTCCAGCTCTCTCCCGTTCCCCTGTACTCGGGCTGGAGCGCTGTGCTCCTCTGTTTATTCTAGAATTAGGGCTAATTCAACGCAGGATGCTGGCGTTTACCGGCTCCAGATGATACGACCGGGAGTGCACAGCTGCCAACTGCCTGGGCCTGCTTGGTCTCCCGTCCGGCGGGTCACCGCGCGCTTTCTGACCGGTGAACCCAGCCCCACACAAATCAAGCCCCGCTCCTCCGGCCCCAATCTCCTCTGTCTTTGTGAGACGGGACAGGGATGCCGGGCAGATTCAGTGCTGCAACTCTGGAGCCCAGAGGTCAGAAGCCTTCTGTTTCGCCCTTTAAACTCCAGATGGTGCTTGAGAATTCTCTGAGTGGCTTGGTACCATCAGGATATACTCCACACAAATCTTGGAGAGAGGGTGCTAAGCTGCATCACGACTGATTAGACAACATCATCAGTGGGAAGTTGGGGGGGGGGGGCAATAAAATTCTATCACTGGAAAAGGGAGGGATGTAGGAATTTACTTTGTTTTTCTATTTGTGGTTCAAAAACTGTATCAAAGTAACAAAAAGCGGTCTTGGGAAGTCCAAGAATAACTTTTGCACGTATTCCATTCAAAATTGTGCAAGTACAGAAATCAGCTAATGAAACCTCCATGTCAAAATACCTTACCTATCCCACCACTGGATAAATTAACATACATTTTTGAGGTCAATTAAAAATCCCCTGGCTTAGATATCCTGTCATGCCATGAAACGGTGAGCTTATGCAGTACTTATGAAAATAATAATTTCATACCATTCACATTTATAGACCCTATAATTTGCGTGAAAAAACTCAGACGGTATCAAATTCAGAGATTTCCATGATGAATGAAAATATATTTTCTTATAAATCCAATTAAATTTCTGCTTATTTCTCTGCATGACTGCAGCACACTGATTATATAAATGATCATGTTCTGTCATCTTACAATGCTATCCATCAAATTTCTGTAATCAATAGATATTAAGGAATTGTAAAGCATGTGCTATTATTTGTATTATTTTCTTGTCATATTAGGTGATGACAATGCGCAGGTGTAAAACAAATACAGTCTGCTTTATTAATCAAGCATAATTACACTGATGAATGTCGCTAATGGCAACAGGAATGGCTGTGGTTCAGACTAAATGCCTTCACGGCACATTATCAAAGGAGATCAAGCATACTAAAGCATTTTAAAAATCACTCTGAAGAGATATCCAGGTTTTGAAAAATAAATGGCATTTTACCCCGCAATCTGTACGCCTATAAAAACACTACAGCCACAGGGCAGGCGTGTTTTCTGTTCTAATTATTGGACCGGTCCTGCCGCTTACTTTGAGGGCGATTAATCAAAGAAAGGGAAACCAGCCACCGACTGCAGTATGTTTTGCATTTCCTCTGCTATACTGTTGCCGAATGGACGCGCCTATTTTGAGCTAATTGAAAACTCATTTAGAAATGGGAGGACAGTTCTCAGTAGATAACCTATTAACCTGCAATGGATCCACTTAAAATGTTGGGCATCATGTGCTCGATCCTGTGCGCTACTGGAATTCCCTGTGAAACACCCCACAAAGTAACCTGGGAACACATGCAAGATGAGGAAGACTTCAGCAGGAGTAAGATTGTAGTGAAGATGAAGGGGATAAAGGTAGAGGACTACAGTGGAGAGCCAGATGGCACAGAAGAGAGAGTGGAAACACCAAGGCTATCCAGTTACCCATCTCATTCACTCTTACAAACTGCACAGATGACATGAAAAACTGGATGCAGCTCAACCTTCTTGAGCTAAATACATCTGAAATTCCAGTGATTGGACCAAAGTATTTTCATAAAAACACCAATTTCCATCAACACTGATGCTGTCCCAGAACCCAAGTTTGCAACCTTGGGGTAATTTTTAACCTCTGCTCTCTCCTTTGAGGCCCATGTCAAGAGTATTACCAAGACTGCCTTTTTCCACCTGCTCAATATCTCCTGACTAAGACCTCCTTGACATTTTACTTTTATGACACAAAAACCATTTTTTATGCCTCTGAAACCTCATGATAATACTGCTGTAACACTGTTCTGGGTGGAATCACTGACAAAGTCCTAGGCAAACTGCACTACGACCGGAACTCAACAATTCAACTCCTTACCCATTCACAATACTGCGATCATATCACCCCTATTCTTCAGGTTTACAGCTTTAGGACAGAGCACAAAATTATACTCTATCAATAAGGCCCTGCGTAGTTAGGCACACTACTTTACTGAAGAGTAAACTCTCAGATCAGCACCTGCAAGTCTGCTGAATCCTCCTTGTGCGAACAATACCAGAGCTTTTGGCTCTGCTGCTCCATGTTTGTGGAATGTCCTGTCCAGGGCGATCAGGGAGGCAAATACACCGACTATTTTTAAATCGGTGCTCAAGGAACATCGTTTTAGCGGTGCTTACCAGACCTTTTTAAACCCTGCAATCCTTTAGCTAACTTAATCAACAATAAAAGCAGTCCAGACATTGTTCTTAATCTATACTAGCTGTGCTCCCGTTAATATAATTCCAGTCTTTTCTTTGTGCTAATTTGTTGGTTTTTTAAACATTGTTTTTCCGACTTTCCTGATTTTGCTGTGTTGATGTTTTTTGTATTACCTTTCTGTAAAGTTCTTTGAGCGCTATGAAAAATGTTCTACAAATAAAATGTATTATTATTCAAAAGAATGAGTCGCTTTGGATAAAAGTGTCTACCAAATACATGTAATGTAATGAAAGGTCAGATTGCAAAAGATGGGGCAAACTCCTTACACCAGGCTTTAAAAATAATAAATCAGCCTCCTAAATGTCTGTCAATTGAACAGTTTCATATATCCAACCAAACACTCTTCTATACTCACAAAAGTTTACATTGTCTATACCTACAAATTTTTCTATGCTTACAAATTTACTGCAATTATAAATTACCACCCAGATCAAAAGAAAAAGAAAATTGTTCCGTGACCCAGCTCACAAATTTCTGTCAGGAGTTTTGCCCCTAAAGCAGTCTGCATGGAGAAATCGTAACACTTGATTCCATTCCAAGCTCTGACGAGGACTGTCACTCTGAACTTCAAAATTACAAACAGCACGCTAAGGAAAGTTCCAAAATGTCTTTGGATCAACCGAATGCAGCTGAATAAATACATCCCAGTTTAACGCAGAAGGCCGAACGCCATCTGTGTTAAAATGTGTAACACACAGTAACAGCATCTCTGTAAAAATGCTCAAAAATCAATGTTAATACATGAGGTAGTAAACAGAAAGAGGCAGACAACTGCATTTACCTATAAAATTTACATTTACAGCAATGGATATTTTCCTTACTAAAATACATGACACAGGTGTCCATTTTTATTTATTTCTGTGCCCCTACTGTAAACAGCTTGTTTTGTTTTTTTCCCCTCAAAATCATTGCTATCATTGCAATTAGGTGGAAGTTTCCCATTTTAAATCAACAATTCCCACCACCTCATGTAAAAAATATTTCATGCGTTCTTGGCAGAGATTTAATGAATTGCCGAATTATCCCATACACTACACACTGAGTCCAACGTGGTAAGTGTCAACGGACATCTGCGCTTTCATTCACCCCAGGCATCGAATTAAGCAGCAACTGAATGATTAAATGAAATGATTGCTGCAATTAACTGCATGATTGTTTGACTCCTGGCTTGAAATAAAGGCTCTACTGAGCCCTTGGTGGTGGAGGACTGAATTATGCGTGAGATAACTGCCCAAGATTTCACTGGGCCTTAACAATGACTCAAGTGACCAACACCCAATTAGCCAGTTTGCCTTGGTGGACATACTGTATTTATGTGTACTGACAGAAAAAAGAATGGAAGACTTAGAAACATAGACACAATTATGAAAAGATAATACGGACAAAGCCAAGAGAGATTTAACGTTTCAGACTACTACTTTTTCTTGTTTGTTTTCGTAACACCGGTCAGTCAAAATGACCAACCTCGCCGGGGGGGAAATCCTGTCACCATTAATGATAATTAATTTCACTGATGCAGGATATTAATGGCAAAGCAAAACATTAAGGACTGCAGCCCTCCAGCAACCGTGCAGCAGGGTGAAACGTGTACAAGGCTGGTGGGGGGGGGGTATAGGGGGGTAGGGGGGTCTTGCCGATTTCACAGCTTCCAAAGCACAACAGCCCAATGCCATTAGCCGGGGAACAGAGTAGCCAGCGTGTGGAGCAGGACCTCGCCTTTAGCAGCGCTTCCACTCCAAACACACAGATCGCTGCTCGAGGTTAAGAAAGCAGCGACTGTGTATTTTGGCAAGCGGAACATAGTATGAAAAAGCAACAAATCTTCTATATTTAGTTTCAGGACAGGACTCCACAAGCTGAGAGAGAAGGATAGGGGGAAAGAGGAAAAAAAGAGGGAAAAAGAAGGAATCTTTCTTTTATGCAGTGCGTTAAAATGATAAAACACAGTACGGGTCACTTGTGCACTGAAGAGGCTGTAGCTACAACATCTGGTGAATAAAAAAAGTATCTCAAAAGTTGTGTTGTTTCAAAATGAAGATAAAAATATCCCTAAAAATATCTTCACACTGCATAAGTTGCATCCATATGATAAACCCAAAGGCAAAAACAAACAACCCCATTTTCTTGGTTTTTTTTTTTTTTTTTAAGATTGTTTCAATCACCTCTGATACCATGTAAGAGAATGCATGACATCCAATGTGAAAAGTTTCCCCTCTCTATCTCTATCTCTCTCGCAGTGGCAGCGATGGAGACTCACCGCCGAGCGCAAAGCAGCAGCTGGCTGCAGCACACAAACGGGGAAGCTAATCTTGTTTATGTTCAATCTGCCATTTCCTCCCCTCTGAAACCGTGCTGAGGGAAGTCATGTAATACTTCCATTAAAATGTAAGAGTAGCGGACCAGGAAACAACCAACTGCCAACGGGCTGCCTTTGGGTCAAACCATCGGAGCCTGTGGCAGAAAAAAGAGGGGGACTACTGGGCAGCACAATATTCCTATATACAACATGCAAGCATACATACAGTACTATATACAACATACACATATACATTACTGAATAAAAGAAATCTCTCTTTGGGTTAGGCCAAAATGCCTCGACTTGCACTAGAAAAAAATAAATGCGATCACTGCTGATGGAGAATCTAAATGCCTGGATTGACTGGAGGAGCGTGGTAAAAATGGCCGAAACCCACGTACTGCAGGGCCCAAATATGCAGTACTGACAGAGGGGAGGAACAGCTGAATATGAGGAAAGTAAACAATCCAATTATATATGTTAATCATCATATTTATTAAATTCTTCATAAACCACAGGCACAAAGTAATTGTGAAATCTGTGCCTTATATTTTTTCACAACGGATCGTGGACAATGCGCAGCTATAAAGAAAAATAGTCCGTTTCATTAATCAAGTATATTTGCTTAATACCGTTCAGCAGAAATAAATATATATTTATTTATATATGACCGTCTTTGAGGCCAAATACCTTAAAACAGCCCCCCTGCAAACAGCAATAGAGTCAAGATACTTCCCTCTGTTTATTTTAAACTACCAAAACAAAAGAACATTTAAAGAAATCCTAATTAAATTTTCCAAATTTGCATCCCTGGTGGTGACATTTTGTCCTGATAATTGAGGATTTTTGATGGTTTGTTAAGCAGGAACAAGGGTTGCCTCTGGTCGCGTTCGGGCCGGCAGTGCGTGACCTCTCCTGGGGAGAGGGGGCCGGGTCGGAGTCCTGCCATTTTGGTCCAGGCTCCCCATTCCCGCAATTTCCCCCATGCCATCCTGAATGTGGACACCCGCCATCCTGCCCCCGGTGCTCGGATGTCGCTGTGGGAGATGGAGGCAGTGCCGGACCCTGCCCACGGAAGGCCAGAGAGCCAGGAACCACAAGGAGGTGGGGCATCAGACTCCAGGAGGGTCACCCCTCATGCTGGTCGATAAGAATTATACCTCCCCCAGGTACCCTGGCTGCTTTGATTTTCCTCAGTGCGCTTACTTGCTTTGCCAAGGTCCCCAATGGGCAAGACTTCTCTATTCGATTGCCTGTGGGCCTCAGGCTTGACAGTTTTGTGGAGGATCGGGTAGCTCCACACCTTTTTCCACATTATGGTCTGGCCAGCAGTCAAACAGTCAAACACTTGAGTTACAGCCTGGACTAAGAAAACTCCAACTGCCTTTTCATATGAGTGTTTCAAAGGAAACATTGAGAAACAGAAAGACATTACAACCGGTTAACCTAAAGGTGATTCAGTTCTAAAAAACGTCTTTGTTTCAATTTTATAAGGATGCTTGAAAAGTAAACCTGATAAACTGAAAATGAATGCAGATGGAAGACAGAGATTCAAAAAAAAAATCAAGTTGATTTTTTTGGAGACGGCATTTCAGAATTAAACAACGCAATCACCACATTAAAGCCCACTCATACTTAAAACAGCCACTGGAATGTGGATGTTGTGCCAGGGCCCTGTTTTCGATTAGAATTTTTTTCCCGTTGATTTGGCAAATTAACTTACATTAGGCTGAGTGCAAGATGTAGCATGGAAAAGAGTAAACAGTAAACTGTATTCATCAAAAACATCACCGGGATGTTTATTTCATGTGATCTAATAAAAACAGCGCACATCACAGGGTTTTAATGACGGCACAAGGGAATACCGGAACAGTAAGCTAGCATTACCGCAGAACAGCCAAGAACTGCACAGCACAGCCGTCTAAACCACATAAAGCAGCCCCACTTTTAAACCCCATTACACTTACACAGCTCTCAAACCAAAGTTCTCCTGCAACAATGCATCTACCATAGCTGCGATTTCCCCCATTGTGATAAACGACAAAGGAATTACTAGAACCGCCCAAAAACTTTAAGGGTGCGGTGAAAATCAACGAGGGGAATCTAACAGAAGTTGAAAAAAGCTGGACGACCACACTGTAGGCAACAAGTGACATGACTCTGGACAAGATGTGGAAAATTCCTTTAACTTCAAGAGTGGAGAAACGGTTTACATTTTCCTCTGGTTGTGCTTCACTGTGGATTTATTTTCAATCTACAGTATGATATACAGTATAGCAATGCATGCTACTATATTAGAATGCATTGCAAACCCCAGTAAACCCTAAGGAACACATTACTTTGTAAATACACTACCAAAGATTTTCCTTTCAGCCATGTATGAAATATGGTTACATATGGCTCATTCAGTCTACTGTAAAGTCAGAGAAACAAAACAATATATTGTTATATGTATACGAAAATTTGTCGCTTAACACAATTTTGTTGCGTTGAAGGTTTCTCAGAATAAGAGTTTCTGCTAAATGGCAGTAACAATTTCTTTGTAGTAATAAATAATACTTAAATGTGTTGATAATTTCTTTCATTAAAATCTGCCTACCATTTGCACTTATTATGAAGACTGCTCAGAAGAAAAAGGGTCTCCTTAAATAAGTGTGCGGAAATGTCTTCACATCTGGCACAGGGGAGCGAACTGTCAGTCCCCTAATTTTGTTTTGTTTGCTGGCGTCTACAACTGTATTCATAAACACCCTTGTAGCCAAAGAGCTAACATTTATGCCTGCCCCATTGTAATTGTCTATTCCCTCTGCAATTCAAAGTGCTTGAGAGTATTTCTAGGTCATCCAGAGTTCAGTTTTGTACTCAAAGGAGGATAATTTTAAAAGAGTGAGACAGTTTGTCAGCCCCCCGTCAGCACTGAATCTCGTACCTCCATCTGGATGTGAGGGGTGGGGGATAGGGGGCAAGAGCCCAGTGCAGGACTCACCCTCATTGGATGGATGTCAGCATAGGGAGGCTTCCCCTCAGCCATCTCTATGGAGGTGATGCCCAGGGACCAGATGTCTGCCACGCAGTTGTACCCGATCTCCTGGATCACTTCCGGGGCCATCCAGAAGGGCGTGCCAATCACTGTGTTTCGCTTGGCCATTGTGTCCTTCAGAGAGAGGGGGGAGGGGGAGAGAGGGGGAGAGATGAGGAGAAAGAGAGGGGGACAGAGAGGTGGGGAGAAAGAAAGGGGGACAGAGAGGTGGGGAGAAAGAGAAGGGGAGAGAGAAAAAGAAGCTAGACTTGTTAACAGCCAAAACTGACAAAGCAAAGTGCACTGGAGACCTGGACTCAAATTATCTCATTAACAGTTTGAGTGATGGCTTGACTCCCTCCGATTCTGAAATGGTTTGGCCAGTTGCTCAGTCGTATAAGGAACTGGAATGGCAGAGATGGGGGAAGAGGGGTGTACTGTATGTGTTGCTTCTGGAACATGTGCGCAAAAACAAAGATAAGAAACTGATCACAAAAACCAGAGCGGGAGAAGGTGAAGCGCAATGAGAATGGATGAACCGCGAAACGCGTTCCATCAACTAACCTGCGAAACGTGTAACCATCACCGCTACATGCCGTCACTTTGGCCTTGAGAGCCTTGATTAGCTTTGCAGATCCTTTGGCCGCAATCTAACGAAAACCTTCTTTCCCTCTTTTAAATGATTCCTATGTTATGCTAAGCTTGGGGTTTAAATGGTTTATTGTACGATACATATTCCAGCCTCTCTAAATTGAAAAGTCCCTTTGCGGTACCACGGCCAGCCCTGGTTGTTAGGGGGCCATGGTCCTGCCGTTTTTATGGGCTCTTTAAATCATCAAGTGCTTAGCAAAATGGCTAAGTGTCCAAAAAGTAAAACAATGCAGCCAGGTAAGTAATGGGCAGCTTATGCTGTGTAAACCACGGACCACCCTGCAGAGCTGGGTAATTGCAGCTGTTCGGCTCGAGCCTCCTCCTGGAGGCACACTTACTCTCTGATTAGAGAAAGCCTGGAAACCAAACGCTGTGTGACCCAGCAGATTGGGGGTTTGGTTTGTTTTTGACCCCCTACCCCCATTTTGCTCCGTGTTTATAAAAGCTGCGGAACTGCCCCCACCAAACCCCCGACCCCTCTGTGACGGTACTCTGAGGGGCGAGAACCGAGCCCGGAGTGGACACACAGCGCCCTGCAACACACACAAACTCTCCAAGATCAAAGAGTTCAAGCCACTTTGTAAAAGAGCAGCTCCAGATTTTCTTTCATGGTCGTATAAGTTAAGAGTGTTTAGAATGAAGGAAAAAGAGAAATATAAGAATATGCACCCCGAGGACAGATCCATTACAAGTGATGTGCTTTTCTTTAGCTTCCAAACCACCCCTCAAAAAATCCCCCTAAAAAACCTTTGGAGGAAAATTTTCGTATCAACCTGAAAATGAAACCGATCCTTCGGTGTGTGCGAATGGCACAAAAAACACCACAACTTCTCCTAAGAAACTGGCGTGCACTGCTCTTGGGAAAGAGAACGGCACAGTGTCACAAAGGGATATTGTTATTCAAAACACTTTTTCTACATCACTGAGGTATACTCTAGACCAGTCATATCTTGTTCTTTGTGGAAATCCTGACAGGCACTGAGGAAATGACTGCCAGCAGAAGTAAAGCCTGTACGTGAGAAAGCCAAAAGTTCAGCAGGCCTGTTATTTTGACAAAAGAAGTAACAAGGGTGCTGCTGGGTGGCTTGTCCTGTTAAGGCACTGTCTAGTGAGGGGATGAACCCCGTGGCCTGGAGGACCGTGCCAAATTCAATTACACCTAGCAGCCCCGCAGGACAACACACAGTTGCCGCTAGCATACATACCTATGTGACAGGAAACAGTTTGTCAAATTAAAAGAAGAAGAGTCCAGCTCCTCAATAATGAAATACGGTATTCCACAAGGATCAGTACTCTTCTCGCTATATATGCTACCACTTGGCAATATTATCCGGGCACATGGCATAGAGTTCCACTGTTATGCGAACGATACCCAGATTTATATTTCAATGAAACCTGGCGAAGCACTGCCGCTTTCACGGTTAGAGGCTTGTATTGTAGATATCAAGGTTTGGATGCTTTCAAATTTTCTGCTCCTAAATTCAGATAAGACTGAAATGTTGGTTTTAGGTCCCAAAATATTAAGGGAGAAATTGTCTACTCTCACCTTAAACTGTGGTGAGAGTAGACAATTTGTTTGGCTGAACATAATATGGTCGTTAAAGACCTTGGTGTCACCATTGATCTTGATCTATCTTTTGACACCCATATAAAAAACATATCCAGAATTGCCTTCTTTCAGCTGCGCAACAAAGCTAAAATTAGACATTTCCTGTCAGTTGGGGATGCTGAAAAATTGATCCATGCGTTTGTTACGTCTAGGTTAGATTACTGTAACGCCCTGCTTTCTGGCTGCCCTAATAACTCGTTAAAGAGTCTCCAGCTTGTGCAGAATGCAGCTGCTCGTATCTTGACCAGAACTAAGAAGTATGAGCACATTACACCAGTACTTGCGTCGCTTCACTGGCTACCCATTAAGAATAGGATACATTTCAAGGTTTTGCTCCTGACTTTTAAAGCTCTGCATGGATGTGCACCTGTGTACATATATAACCTTTTAAGCCCACAAGGTCACTCCGATCCCAAGACGCAGGCTACTTGGTAGTCCCAAAAATTTCCAAAAACCTAAGGTGGTAGGGCTTTCTCCTACAGGGCCCCACTACTGTGGAACCAGCTTCCAATATTTATAAAGGAGTCAGACACAGTCTCAATATTTCAATCTAGATTAAAAACGCACCTCTATGCTCAGGCTTATAATCAGTTGTAGTCTGGAGACAGGGCGCGAGAAGCCTGTAGTCATAGAGCTTTGTAGGTGGCAATCCTTTCCTTACTGTCACCTGTCAATCAGCTGTGACTCGACTTTACATGGGCTGGCTCTTGATAGGCAGGTATGGTTGTCTACCCCTCATGACTGCATGGGCTCTCCATCCCTGTCCTAGTAGATATGCAGCCATATTCTACTCCTGGCAGGGTCCCCCCAATACATACTACTGCCACATTACCCACTGTCTGCTATATTGCAAATTCCCTAATTGCCGTTTCTACCCTCTTCCCGCCGCTGCCGGCGGGGCTCTTGCCCCAACCCTCAAGAGTGCTTCGAGAGTCGTCTGGTCTCCCCCACCTCTGCGGTCCAGCCCCTCCTTCGTCATTGCCTCCACCCTGCCCACATCTGTCGCCACCTGCTGTTCCCCATCACCGCCACCCGGCCCCACCCATCATCTGAGCCACATCACAAATCTTATAAAACTGGCTGACATGCTGGTCACCAGTCAGCACCCTGAGCCGACCAGAGGAGGATGGGTTTCCCCCTTGAGCCTGGTTCCTTCCAAGATTTCTTCCCATCTGCCACAGGGAGTTTTTCCTTGCCACTGTTGCCTTAGGCTTGCTCCTGTGGGAGTTTAGGCCAGGGTTGTCTGTAAAGCGTATTGTGACAACTGCTGTAAAATACGCTATACAAATAAAATTTGATTGATTGATTGATTTATGGTTAGCCAGGGTTTCAGTCAGCCGGTATGACAGCGCATCATTGAGCACCAGCGACTCCCGCTGTTCAGCTGCCCCCAAACTCCGCCTGTCCAGCTGCTGACGAAGTTTCTTCCTCCAGTTGATTTCAGCGAGAGCTCGACTCGTGAACGGCAGTTTGATAATAAGTGCCAGTTGACAGGACATGCTTCAGGAGAGCACGTCTGTCCGCGCTCTTCTGAATCAATAGCAGCAATGAGCTCTGATGAAAAAGATTGGACATTCCAAATTGGGGGGGGGGGGAATTTAAAAGTAGAAAAAACTCATTTCCCCTCCTGTCAGACCACACATAACACAGTCAAGCCCCATTTCCACCCACAAATGTTCCTCAGGGTGACTTGGAAAAGTGATCTCTCCATTTCATTTTTAAATATTAGTAAAACCGGTCATTAGAAATCAAATCAATAATTCATTTTCAGCGATAACAGTTAGTCACCAGCCATATTCTAGCCATCGTGGGTCTGGACCAGATCTGCATGCTTTCGCTCGCATTGGTTAGAAAACCCTCAACTGGGCTGATTTCATTGGCTCCCGTTTTTGTTGGGCCAAAGCTGTGGAATCCGCACGCCCGTGAATAGGAAACTTACCGTCAGCTGTCCCGCCACGCCGAAATCTGCCAGTTTCGCATGACCTTCTGTGTTGAGGAGGATGTTCCCAGCTTTTATGTCTCTGTGGATTTTCCTCATAAAGTGCAGATACTCCAGGCCCTTCAGGGTCGATTTGAGGATCGTTGCAATCTCGTCTTCAGTGAGCTGTGCAAAACAAACACAGAGTTGGTTTTTTCCTTGCCAATAATGAAGCTTCTTTAAACAAATCAAGCTTGAAAATAATTATGAAAACCTTTTATTAAGTCTTTTTATTAAGTCCCAGCTTGTCATGAGTTCCCACTGACAACTGTCCCATGATAATTACAGAAGCATACTGCAGGAGAGGTCTTTTTAAGGCTAAAAAGCATGTTGCTGACCCAAGAGAGCCAACATAGAGGTTCAAAGATTAGAGGCCGTCACAAACCAATACACAAATAATTTAACAGCATGTGTCTTTTATGCATCCACACCCTCAAATGATATAATAATTAAGAGCATTCAATCCTGGCAATTATGGTTCCCCCAATGCAGATACACAAAATGTTTCAGCGTCAAATGAATGCAAACAAAAAGAGATCCATCTGGGAAAGAAACAGGGCACAGTCCATAGGATGGCCAACTCTCAACCCTAATCCCTGGGCTGCCCAACCCTGTTCCTGCAGATCTACTGTCCTGTAGGTTTTCATTCCAACCCTAACCAAGCACACCTCATTCAACAGCTAGGGATCTACCGTCCTGTAGGTTTTCATTCCAACCCTAACCAAGCACATCTCATTCAACAGCTAGGGATCTACCTCCTGTAGGTTTTCATTCCAACTAACCAAGCACACCTCATTCAACAGCTAGGCTACCGTCCTGTAGGTTCATCCAACCCTACCAAGCACACCTCATTCAACAGCTAGGGATCACTGTCCTGTAGGTTTTCATTCCAACCCTAACCAAGCACACCTCATTCAACATCTAGAGATCTCTGAGCTGCTGATCCGTAGAAACAGGTGTGCCAAATTAGTGTTGAACCCCCATCATGGCACATACCGAGCTATGATCTGTTCTCCTTTACCCACTCCCTTGCCGTTTTCTATCTTTCTAAATAAAGCAAACAAAAACATGAAAAAAGAGAGCGCCATCTACATAGCACAAGTGCACAGCCAAGCTGTATCTACAGGACAGCGGACAAACAGCCATAGTGTGCCAGCTAGGTGCTCAGTGCTCCAGACTGTAGCGTGCACAGCCTGTGACCCATGCTCTTTATCTCAACCAGTAGCAACTAATGACTATTGAGCCTTCTTATCTAAATAACAAACAGGATATCAATGCTCGCAGTGTACTGTTTACATAGACCAGGGCCACTCAACTGGCTAGGCAGGCAGCAGAATTGTTGGCTTTCGTTAAAGCAATTGACGGCGTTTCGGATCGCATCATTCGACCCCTCTTCCTCCACTCCCGGCAACGAGCGCTGTGTGGTTTGAAGATGGCTGGAAAACCCATTGTGTTTCAGTGCATTAAGACCAAAGCGGAGTCACCCCGGGTGCAAGCCCCCCGACGCGGCCTTTTTAACAGGACACCTGGCTAACGGCTGAACGCGAGAGTCCCCGTGTGAACACGGACGGGCCGCGCGATTGGACGGTGTGGGTTAGCGGCCCCGGATCAAACCTCCGCTAACCTGACAGCTCCATCCAGTCCAGGACATGACTCACTGGAGAGTGGCAAACTCAGTGCATTTGGGGGGGGGGGGGGGGGGTAATTTCCCATTAAGGGACTGCCAAAGTGTGGGGCAAGCCAAGCACTCTGGCACAATGTGCACTTCATTAGTGGGAAAGTACTGGGAAGAGCCAGGCCCAGCCAAGTTCTGCAAGGCTCAAGAAAGCCAATAAAAACCCCAGCCAGGGAACAGCTTGGATTTGGGGTACGAGGGTGGAGGGCAGGGGGGGCCGAAGAATGTTACTTCTGTAAAGGCCAGAAGGAGTGTGCAGCAGCATGTGTGTGTTCGCATCGTCAGTCATTCCCTACATGCCCTGGTCCAACGATCCGAACCCTTGGAGCCGCCTAATGCTGGACCCCGGCCTGCCTCTATGGAACATGACAGAACAAAATCCAGAGAATTTGAAACAGCATCTTATACCGTGGCAGGAACACCCTACTCTATGACTGACAAGACCGCAGTGGAACACCAGAATATACTGGAACGGAGGGAAGAAGGGAGTTGTTAAAATAAAATGGTATTCTAAACTGTAACGAGAGAAAGAAAGAAGTATGTGGTCAGAACAAGCTTCATTTCTGAGGAGAGCAGCAGAGGATATGAAAGCGATCGAGTCCTCCAGCTCTGGTTTTCCCAGGCCAAAGACGACGCACATGTTAAGCAGCAGTCCCTACGGGTCATTAACGGTTGCTGTTTTCCTTTCTATCGCGGTTCTGCACACGCGGGCCCCCGATATTTACGGACTCGCTCGGCGCACACGAGAGGCCGCGCCTGGCAGACGGCGGCGGGGTTTCCGAGCGCGGCAGCACCTGGGCCGTTACAGATCCCCGCAGCCCACTTCCACCGGCTCTCTGCATCCGAGCCCGCGGGGCCTCTTACTGCGCACTTCGGCTTGTTTATCTTCTCAAACAGAAACAAAGGCCCACACTACTGAGAACCCTGCATTTTTACGAGTTAGTGACATCACCCATAAAATGTTGGAATAAATGAGCATTAAAGCTCCCGTTTTCTTTTTCTTTTTTTGGGGGGTGGGGGTGGAGTGGTGCTCCTTCCCCTCTCTGTACCTCTGCTGACACTACGTTGCCCCCTGACTCTTGATTAGGTTCACAGACATTATTCAACTGGATTGCACAACTGAGTCAAAGCAGTAACGTAGTTCTCCCAGCTGTAGTTCTCTCCATTGGGATATCCAACCTCACTCTACATTTAGTTCAATTTTTTCCTCACAATTTGGAAAAATTGATTATGCCTCAATTCATGTTTTTGACACCCACACCCATGTAAAGAGATCCACAGCTGAAGCACACACTTGTTATTCACTGACTCATGTGCCAATGGCCACAGTGCTTCAGGAGAGCTAGCACTGACTGGACGGACATCTCCGATTGATGACAACTGGAAGCGTGTGGATGCCTAGTGCGTCATTCAGAGGAGGTAACCCAAAGAACACTGGCTGACATTAATACACGAACCCTATTTTGGTATACCTAGCCTAGTAGTGCAACTGAATCAGTCTCAATGGCACATGTTTACACATTAAGTTCCAGGATTTAAGCTTTAAAAAAATGAAGTTCAATTTGGTGTTCTTCTTACAACAGAAGCTTACTAGAAAACATGAAGAGAGTCAATTATGTGCCCTTTATTCAACCTATTATTCAAAACATACCTGGTATTTACTTATGTGCTTGGTACTCTACATCCAACCAACACATTCACATTCCTTGAGTTTAATTTTCAACTGCCTATGGACTATTTTCCCCAAAGCTTGAAGGTATTATTAGACTTTAGGTAAATATTTAAACACAGATAGTCAAGTCAAGTATTTACTGATTAGATGCTCTTTAGACCCCAACCTGTAACCAGTTCAATACGGAGTGAACATGGCTGTCAGAGAGCTCTTCATGGCTAAATCGGTTGGTTTCAGGGCAGACCCGTTAGCTCACCAGAGGGACAGGTAAATGCATTGTTGGGGCTTTGTGACAATGTAGTATCCAATGTCCCTCCAAACCTCCAGGGACTACTATATGACAGTCAACTCCCTTCAAAGCTGCCATTCATGGAACTGAGCTGGAGGACAGGCATCCACAGAGGTTCAGACATAAGCTGCAGAGCTGGATAACCAAGCAACCCCAGCAGTCAGGGTTGATGAAGCCAACTGGTGTGCCACCAGCCCGCAGTAACGGGGAGCGCTTGCTTCAACTTCCTCTGACAATAACGCCGTCTAAATCTGCCGTTGCCCATCCAAAATACACAGCAGAAAATAAAAGCACAAATTAGCTGCAAGTAGAATAAATATTCCCAGCCTTTCGGTTCACCGCATTCCCTACACAAATCTTGTCTTGACGAAATGATTCCACTGTCGTCCAGTACAAACCTCTGTGGGGGTTTCAAGCAAGGGTTGCCTTCTGCGATGTGACCTCCACACTCTTTCCAGCGTTACCTTATTGGACACCAGGATGAATCAGAGATTTCAGCGCAAGGACATCGTCTCAATCTGTTTAGCATTGACCCTGAGGGGTCAGGCAGAACTACCACGTCTACTGTGCCAGAATCTGTAAAAGTCTGTAAGCCTTTATTTATGAGTTCATTTACAATTATCAAGTGAGCCATTAGAAGGGACCAGCAATCAATTTCTGCACTGAAACCAGTAATACATCTACCATAAGAATTACGGGAGATTTATAAATCTTGAAGCCTGAATAACTGTGGATATGGAGGCTTTATAGCGTTTTTAACAGCTCCCCAGCACACAATGACAGACAGAACCTAGCTTAGAAAAGCCATGTCCACCGATTCCAGCTACCCTTCCATATGTGGAATCAATACAGGCCATTTACTTGGGATTCTTACTTGAACCATCAAATCTAAAGCACATTGGCAGAAAATTACATCTCTTTTATGATGTTGTTACATGAAATATAGACAGTTGTGGGGAAACCATTTGAGTGCCACTCAATAAAAGTGGCTCATGTTTAAAATTGTGAGACGCATTTCAATTCAACTGACAGGTTTATCGTACTTAAATTACGAGCACCTGTACTTCATGTTAATGCAATGTGAACAAAACAGTATTGGTCTTCCTGGCTCGCAAATTAACTGATGCAAATGAGAATTTCACCGCAGAGCCATATTTAAAAATATACAGAAAATGAAGAATTAAACAATGCTTTTCCTTTCACAGCTGCTCTCAAGAACACTTAAGAACGGAAGTTCCCAGCGATTTCTGCTCACATAAAATGATGTGTAACGATACTTGCATGTAGAAATTTTCCTCCATATTCCTTGAACAAATACCCAAGCCATGACTTGACTTCCTCCCGTTTTACGACAGCGCCAGTGTTGGTGTAAAACAGGTCATTTGGACCTCCCCGAGACTGCTCAGGAGAAGCTCCTGGGTCGCCAGCGCTGACAGACAGCCAAGAGTCTCGCTCGACCAATAACTCCACTCTCACTCCTACATCGTAAACAGCTTAAAACCCTATTAAAACCACAAATGCATTTTCAGACCGAAGGAACACTCACAGAGCAATATTTCCTGTCTGCAAGTTCACTGTAAATAAAATATCCAGAAGCGGGTGCTCGCTTGTGACTAATGGCCTGAACTGGCCTGAATATGAGTTTCAAACACAACAAGTCCTAAAAATACATCAGAAAGTTCTGACTCACCGAGAGGAAGTCATTACAGGAGACTGATTAGACCGTTTTCAGCTCCTGCAATGAGGCTCCCCTCCGGTACAGTTTGCACTGTGCGCATGTGAGTTTTGTGGAATACCAGTGAAACATGGTTCTGCTCAGCCCATTTATTCAGCACTGGAACAGAATGCTGTCCTGCAAGCACCAGAGCACAGTTACACGCATTACTGCAGTTCAAAAAGACACTGGAAAGAGACAAAAACAGGAGAGGAGGAGCCACGGGGGTGGAATTTGGCCCAAAAGGCAGGCTATTTTGATTTTGACGGGCGCTCCAAGTCAAACATCCAATATTTCTCTGAGTTTTGATAGAAAATGTGTTTAGACTAGCCAGGTTTGCTAGAGAGCCATCAGGCGACTCAAGGAGCAAGACTGCTGAAGAAAACTCCACCGGCACAAGGCTTTCCTCCTCTGGGAATCCCCGGGGGTCTTTCACAGCACAGGGCCTTTTCCTGTAACACTGTCAGGACCGGCTCTCATTTTTTAAGTACAAAGCCATTTCCTGTCTGCATGCGCGCTCCTCTACATCTGGCGCACAAGAAAGAGAAAAACGCGGGAAAAAAATGGGAGAAATTATGTTCAATCATATGGATGGCTTGGTGTGTTTTACTTATGAAAAATGTCATAGCATTTCCACATTTATTCCTTGCAGATGTGCGCCATGTAATCAGGAATGCGCAGTCATACCGCTGCCAGCGGCAGGGAGCCAGAGAGGAGCGCTGCTGATTCTCCCTGCGAGATCGCTGTGTCATTCACCCCCCCAGAGCGCCAACGCCGTCGCACTCAGCTCGCGTTCACTGCGGTCCTCTCCGGTGAGGGCAGAAAATCTGGCCCCCTGCAGCAGCCCCAGGGACTTACAGCGCTCTGCTTGTATGGGTTTGGTACCCTTGACTGGCAGACAAACAAATGCATTGTTTTTTTACCCTCCCTCATTTCACTCCGTACACAGTATAACCCAGCTGTGGTATCATAACTGGGACAATTACAACATTTGTCTTAAAATTGAGAGAAATATCAGCCCAGCTCTACTGTATGGCTGCTGGTTGAAGAATTCACACACTACATGCTCACTGCAGCATCGTGCCTACTTAGTGCATTTATACACAGGTCTCTTCCTGCAAGCCTGCAGAAGGGATATTTGTTCAGGTGCTGGAGGGTAGGGGGTAGGAATCTGGATGTGCAGTAGCCCCAATCTGGCCACCGCCTTCAGACGTCTTTATGCCTCTCTCAGTGCCTGGTGAAAGCACCGGCTCCATGTTGGAGGTACCAGACAGAGGGAAACCAGGGCCCAGGATGGTAACTTGGGGCTTTTAAAAACGTCAGTTCTGACCGAGTGCCCAGGACATCTTGTGCCTGAGGTGATTTATCCCCAAACACAAAGCGGAGACTTTATTTATGTCTCTCATCAGCCTATTAACAACACTTGAGCGTGGCCAGGAGACAGGTGCCTGGGAGACAGGGGTTTACTATTTCCCCTTTCCAGCAGCAGCAGCAGCGCTCACAGGGGGAGGGGCCGACCGAGCTACCGAGGCGGTTACTTCAGCACCGGGTGGTTACTTCTGTCACTCCACCAGTAAGAGGAGAGGCAGGACAAGTAATGTGCAGAACATGGTTAATTGGAGAGCTCTGCCTACTTCAGTTCAGTTTATAAGCTGCTCTACAACCATGGGGGGACAAACCTTCCAGAATCTGGAGATGTTATGCCGAGAGAGAGAGAGGGCCATTCATGAAAATGCCGGTCTGATTTCACTGTCAAAAATGGTTCCTCTTCAAAAGTCTCTCCTAGGAACACGACGGTATGGTATTTCAACATTATGATAACCGCTCCAAAAAACATCATTTCAGGAAAAAATAAACCAGCGTTTTGCATTGACAAATAGCTTCATTTTAATGTCTCGATGTATCCTGTCCTGCAGAAACGGATTCTGATCCTTGCCGGGGGAATTATCGGTACATTCAGCGCACATGATTTATGGCAGGTCCCGGCACAGCCGGTTTCTGAGACAGACAAAACGAAGACAAACCCTACGTTCGACGTTCGAAAATCATAAAACAAATAATGATGGAATGAACTGGGATGATATCACACTGTCCCCCATAAATGTTGTTTGGAAGCACATACAGTTCCATAATATTTGAGACAGAGATCTTTTTGTTTTTCTTGATTTGGTTCTATATTCCACAATTTTAGATGTGTAACCAAACAATTCACATGTGGTTAGTGCACACTCAGCTTTTTTAAGTGTATTTTTTTACACTTTGGTTCACCATGTAGAAATTACAGCTTTTTCTATGAATAACCCCCACATTTCAGGGCGACATATTAATGTTATGTGAATGAAAGCAGTCATGTTTAGTTCTTTGTTGTATATCCTTTGCATGCAATGACTGGTTGAAGTCTGTGGCCCATAGACATCATCAGGTGCTGTGCATCCACTCTGGTGATGCTCTGCCAGGCCTGTACTGCAGCCATCTTCAGTTCCTGCTTGTTTTGCGGACTAACTTCCCTAAGTGTTGTCTTCAGCATAAGAAACGCATGTTCAAATGGATTCAGATCAGGCAAATGGCTTAGCCAGTCAAGACTTTTACCGTTTTTGCCTTTGAAAAACTCCTTTGTTGCTTTAGGAGTATATTTGGGATCACGGTCTTCTTGTAGGATGAAGCGGGGTCCAAAGAGTTTGGAGGCATTTGGATGAGCAAATAAGATGCTGTACACTTCAGAATTCCTTCTGTGGGTGCTATCAGCAGTTACATAATCAATGAAAAAAGTAAGCCAGTAGCTGTGGCAGCCACACATGCCAAAATCACATCGCCCCCACCACCACGTTTCATAGACGAGAGGAGTGCTTTGGGTCTCTACATTATAGGCCCAATCAAACAAAAGAGAGCTCATTTCCAGCTACTGAACAAATATAGTGCATACTGTCCACGTAGTGGTGTGAGTACTAGCTAAAAGGCTTAACAGTGGCCAGAATTTGAACAGCTATATTTCACGCTCCATTTGAGGTACAGTCATGAGCATGTATACATCTCCTCACAAAAAACAAGCTGGCAATGGAGCACAGAAGAAATTATTCACATTTGGTGAAGATCCAATATGTGAATCCGGCATATCTTGCCATTCTATTGCTGATAAGAATTAGGCAGAAGATGCCAGCTTTTGGTCATTAATTACTGTCAGGCACATTTATAGAAATCCATGACACTACAGATTATTCAATTTATATTACTTTCATTGGTCCCACTGCATATCAAAGGCTTATCCCAGCGTGCATTGGGCGAAAGGCAGGAATACACCCTGGACAGGCCACCAATTAATTGCAGGGCACACACACCATTCATTCACACACTCATACTTATGGGCAACGTAGTCTTTCCAATTAGCCTACGTGAATGTCTTTGGACTGTGGGAGGAAATCCACGGGGAGAACATGCAAACACACTGTTACACACTCCCTGCTACTGTTAAACACTTCCTGCTTAATGAATCACTCACTCAGATTTACTTGCACTTCAAATGAGTAAAATGCATAGGTCTCCTTTAATAAAACAATCTAACACAGACAGCATGGAAGCATGGGAAAAACTGAGGCTTAAGGCCTTGCGCCTTTTAGGACAACTCACTCTCCTGATGACTTCTGGAAACTTCATTTGCTTGGGGAGCCCCAAACAAGTGAACCAAAAACTCCAGGTCTCTCCACACCCAGCACTGCATTTATAGTGAGACCTCAGCATATGCAAAACAATTTTACCCTCAAGGCTTGTGTCTGGCTACGTAATGCAAAACTGATTAGCCACAGTCTTTAATTTCTGAATCAAAACAAACGCTCCGTGAAAAAAGATGAACTATAACAATGGCAGCAGATCGCATCTCCACCCCTTCGTAGAACAGCTCTGTTCATTCTAAAACGTAATTCACAAGGTTATACAACATAAAGACTCAAATTTGGAATTCCCTATTTGTGTGTACCTGCTCATCACTATAAATTCCTCCCTTATTTGGGACAGCTTGGGTGAGCATGCACTCTACTCGGAAACATGCAATGACAAGCTGCTTGAACTGCTTAACCGCAATGTCAGAGTCACACAGACACTGAGACCGAAACCGAAATGTAGCAAGTGCAGGCAGTCGGAGGGCACAGTCAAAACCAGACCCGCAATGTCTAGCACGCGTTTCATGATGTTACAGTATGTTATGCATGAAATACCGGTATTACTTTCCTGGTATCTCACATGCAGTCCAAAAAAACACATCCCTGTTTGCACTATGCATGGAAGGTACTGTAAGAACTTGTAAACACTTGCACAGCATGCTCCAAATTGACCAATAAAAATAATCTACTCAGGTTGCTCTCAGAAATGGCTTGTTCACAAATGCAAAGCCAGAAGAAAAACATGGGCAAAATTAGAACCATAACATCACTTGCCAGAAACCTAAATTACCTATGGTGCCTTTTAGCAGACTTCAATTTCAGTGATAAACTATAGTGGCAATGAACAGCAGGCTTTTTACACCATTTATTCCAAGATCCATTGTGGCAAAGAGTATCTCGTATAACGTAATATAAAAAGTGTCACACCATTTATGGAAAGGTGACTGCCTTCTTCTGAATTAATTATTTATTGTGTAAATTTACCACAAATCCAAAAAATCCAAGACTAAGCCTAGCTATTAAATTGATTTGCTTAAAAAGTTACCTACCTGGCTGAAAGCACATACAGAAAGAGACGATGTGCATGTGACTTTCCAACATTAAAATAAAATAAAAAACATTTGAGCAGACATGGCATTTTATAGTCAGAAGAGGATGCAAACAATATTATCATCAATTTATCAAAACTCGCATCAGAAGTTGCTTTAAAATAAACACTCCCGTTTGCTCACTATAAACTATTATTATCATCATCAATGGCTGACATGGAATAACATATTTCTTATGAATGGACCTGATGTGAAATTACAGTGTATTCTAACGTATGCCAATACAGAAATATGAAAACGAGGCTTAGGAGAAACTGGCTGCTTGCTGGTATTTTATAGCCGATTCTAAACTGGATTCCCCTTCCCACCATTAACATCAGCGCTACAATGAATATGGCTGACTCAATCAGGCATCACTCACCGTTTTATTGCGCAGTCTGATGATGTCAGAGACGGAGCCAGCTCCACAGTATTCCATCACGATCCACAGGTCTGTGTTCTTGAAGTAACTGCCATAGTACTTGACTACATAAGGACTGAAAACACAGAGGAGCAAACAAAACGCTGAATGTCAGGACCTTTAATGATTAATGGGAACATATGCAATGTTTAATAAAGTTTAATAACCATAGAAAATGAAAGAATTAAATTCCAGCATCACTATGCAGACGGAAAGTCCAGGTTCAGTCAGTGTAATTGTAAATCTGCCAGACTTTATGCCCATGAGAACAATACAGCCTTTATAACTAATTTTAAACTTCATTGGACCTTTATCATTTTTATTCTTTCCAAGTACCTGTCCTGTAATTATATATATATATATATATATATATATATATATATATATATATATAATTAATTTTCTTTCATAAATCTACATATGAATTTAGCTTTTTATTCGCCTTGTTTCTTCTCTTCCTTGCAAAGCACTTTGAGGGCCATATTTGAGATGGAATATATAAACAGAATGTGTTGTTGTCGTAGTCGTAGCTTTTCTTCATACCTGTCACACTGTTGCATGATGGATATCTCCTTGATGATCTCTTGGAGGTCCGACTCCACAGGCACCTGTTTGATTGCCACCACCTGGCCAGACTCCTTGTGTATGGCTTTGTATACACTACCATAGGACCTGCATATGAGAAACAGTATGAACCAATATTTTTCAAAAGGCCACACAGACATTACCTAGCATGATACAGTTAGCATGGCACTAGTACACCATTCTTTTCATTGTACCTCAAGCATGCACATTTCTACTCCAGAGGCTGATAACATAATAAAAGCCAAAAATGTAGGTGTTTGTTTGTATAAAACAAAACGTGAATCTTGTTCGAGAAAAACATTTTAAGTTCTCTGGAAATATTTCTGAAAGTATCTGCCAATAAGCTTCTGGGAAAAATGTTTGGTTGGGCGTGATGCACATACACCAGGTAAATGGCTATTCCAAGTCTGATTTATTAAGCCCTGTACATTCAACAGAACCAAAAGTATTCCCTGAGTTTTACTCATTCATACTGTAGAACCCAATTTAGATGTCCTCAAAAAAGGTCAGAATCTGATTCTCAAACTTGATTTCCTATAGTTACATGGAGGATTTAGTCCCCTTTAAAGATCGCTAAACTATGATGAGGCAACAAAGAAGATGAGAACAGCCAAGGTTGGCCTGTGGAAAACAGCAGATGCCCCTACAGAGACAAAGGGAGGAAGCCATTTGCTGACCAGTAAGAGGGTTGAACAGACTTTATTGTGGGTTTTATTGGCTGAAAGAGGACAATATCATGAAGCTTTTATAGATTTTTGGCAAAGTAATGGCATTGTGAAAAGTGCAGCACTCAGTCATGCAAGGTGCTGAATCTTATAAAACTCACAGCAGGAGCACAGAGTCCAGAGAGGTGTAGACAGTAAAAAAATAATTCATTAAAGTCTGGCACGTTTGTTGAGATACAAGCTAAAATAATACACAGAGGAGACCAAAGTACCCCAAAAGTGAAACAGCCAACATATTTGATTCTTAAAAATGAGTGCGTTCACAGATGTATTCTGGCACTCCTTTTTGGAAAGGAATTTCACATGAATTGTTCTGTTCCTTTAGGGAAAAAAAAACTCAACAATCCTCTGAATCGTGCTTCTGTGATCTTTTAGTACTATTTTTGGGTATTATATTTAAATTGAGACTCATACAGGCCACAACTGTACATAGAAATCACACAACTTTAAAAACTGCTCGCTGTATTGAAAAAAGAAGAGTGAATTCTGGGAGACACATTGCTGACTTAACAGACAAAAACAAACACACATACACACATCCATACAAACCCGCATACACACACAAACATACAAGATAATTATTGCTCTATGCCAACTGTTTAAGGGGAATTCCACTGCAGAATGAACTTGCGCTTGTACAAGAGCCACTGTCCCGGATTAAAATGAGCTCTCGGCCAGCTCCCTACCTGTAGTAAGCGCAGAGCTGCAGGCCCCAAGTTACTGCGCATGCTCCAGGTACCTGCTTTACAGCGGCTGGGCACTTACAGCCCATGGGCAGGTGTCGGACAACGCCGCTCACAGGTTTCCCCTCTTACTGAACACAAATGAATGGGCTGGGCATTACTACAGGGCCTGCAGAGGGTAATGTTACTCACAGGCAAACTCGCCACTAAAGAAGGATAATCGAGGTTAATGTGTTCGGTTCAGTTTACTTTACTGCTTAAGTTCTACTAAAATGAAAATGGCGTTTCAGTGGGGCAAACTGCATGGGTTTAACGTAACTATGATTTGGATACCTGTGATATATGCAGCTGACTCATAGCAAGCCATTTCAGACATGGTCACAACTTGTGTAATATTTGGTTGTCATAAGAACACCGGTGGTGAGAGAGAATGGGGGAGGGGAGACAAAGGCATTAAGCCAGGTGAGGAGAAATGTATGGTTGACATCGCTGACCTCCCCTCATATGAGAGCTAGTACATATACTCTCCATATCCATTAATTTCAACAGACTATCTGACAAAAATACCACGCTTGTCACGCTTATTCACTGCCATTTTTCATAACTTTCCTAAACAATGCATGAACACGTAAATAACCTGCTTGACTTGTCATTTTAGTAGAATAAAGACAGAAGTAGCCTATGTGCATTTGCAAAATCAATTTACCAGTTCTACAGCCAGTTAAAAATGAAATTCTTTCAATGCAGGGTTTTTAGCCACTTCACGTGCAGTTACACCATCTACATAGTTTGCGTCAGTTACTTCAATTCGCATCATCATTCTACCACAAGCATGGACTTACATGTTTTCAGTAAACAGTTTTTCAAGTCTCAAAACTTGCAAGAAAATACTGTTTACAGTTAGAACAGAGGCTACCCCAAATCTCTTCAGTCAACCCTCTCTTCGCTTACGTTGGAGGTACACTACATGACCAAAAGTATGTGGACACCTGGCATCCAACATCTCATCCACAATTATGGACATTAATATGGAGTTGATACACCCTTTGCTGCTATAAAAAACGTCCATTCTTCTGGGAAGGCTTCATACTAGATGTGGGAGCATTACACCGTACTACTGCAGGGCCTTGCTTCCATTCAGCCAGTAGAACATTAGTGAGGTCAGGCACAGATTGGGCGATTAGGCTCTCAGTTGGCTTTCCAATTGATCCCAAAGGTGTTGGATGGGGTTGAGGTCAGGGCTCTGTACACGCCAGTCAAGTTCCTTCACACTGTGCTGCGTGCCCAAGGACACTGCCATGCTGAAACAGCAAAGGGCCTTCCCCAAACTGTTGTGGAAGCACAGAATCATCTAGAATGTCATTGTATGCTGCAGCATTAAAATTAGCCTTTACTGGAAGGGGCCTAGCTCAAACCATGAAAAACAGCTCCAGACCAAGGGGTGTCCAGATAATTTTGGTCATATTGTGCATCTCCAAATTCCAATTACCCACCCATTGTAGTTGCTCAAAAATAAGGAAGGGTGGAGGTGTACATCATTATGACGTATACCTCTACCGAAATGTGCGTCTTTTGCTGCAGATATCTCTGTACAGAGATTGCTCTGGCCGGCCGCACTGAGAGAATGAATCAGTTACGCCTTGATCTGTTAAATGAGCTAAACGCTGTTCTGCGGCGGAATTCCCCTTTGATTGGGACTTCTGAATGCATCTACTGTAAACACCGTTAGATGTCATCTCTGCACTGTCCCGCACCCTGGGACTCTCACAGGAGCAGCAGGGTGGAGGACGAGGGGATCAGGAAAAAACAACATAACTTACCCTTCACCAAGTTTCTCAAGAACATCGAAAACTTCTTCCGGCTGTTTCGTCAAGCTGTCTTCGCTCAGCTTTTTCAACTTGCTGTTGAAGTACAGAGATATCATTAATGTATAACAATGATATTAACGACCTAAAAATGCAGCACCTAATGATAATTATAAAATGATAATGATAATGACTGTGAATGCCTGTGAAGCTTACTGTGACAATTGCTGTGAAATACGCTATATAAATAAAATTTGATTGATTAGTTTTGACAAACCAAAATTTTGGTACAACTGCTGGACTACGCTTTCAATTGTTGCCTGCAGTTTAAGTTTGTATGCTATAGAGATGATGACAACTGTATTCATGAGGTAAAGGAATAGAAAAACTAATTTCTATAGAAAACATCTAGAGGAAGATCCTATCGGAGTAGACATGAGCCTTTTAATGAAGCCCAATCTTTTAAGCTCAAAATAAACATAATTACAATTAAACACAAAGTATTTGAAGGCCAACACTCACATAAAAGTTCTTAATAGAGTAAAGCACAGGTTTTTTATTTTTGATATAATGATCCAAATTAGAAACACTTTTTAATGCCAGGACCCAAATGAGAAATTTAGTACCTTTCAGGGACCCTTCCAATATACATAATAGCATAGCCTAGTACTACAGACTCTTTCTAGGACCCACCTCATACACTCCCATGATGCATTTTGGGCCCTGGCCCATACTTTTAAAAACACTGGGGTAAAGGGATGCATTGTCTTGTCGTCCAAATGGGGCTGTAAAGCATTCATTCATTCTCTCCACTTAGCAATAAATCTTGACAATTATGCAGCCTTCTTATCTCCCCAAAAATGAATAAACTAACATTCTCATGAACAAAATTATATTGAAGTTTGAGAGACAGATCACTAAGTTCTGGTCCGGAAGTAGGGAGCAGCAGGACCAGGATTGTAGTTGATAGGAAGGCCACAATCTGCAAGCTTGCCAGCACTCATTACGTAATTACCACTCAGGACTGGGGAGCTAAAATAGTTGATCTGCAGGCCCTGAAGAACTGCACTGAGCAGCCCCCTATTCAAAATCAAGCTGATTTATACTGTCAAATTGCACTGCATTCTGGAGACAGACTTACATATTCTAAATTTTGAGTACAACATAGCATTTACAATAATTATGAGTGCATGAGTGTCCAAGTAAGCTTATTTGATTATAGATATATTTTGCCTGATGTTGACTGTGCATATGAGAGTACGGTGTTTAATCAAAATTCACTAGGCCCTCCTATCTGGCGTAGGCCTACTAATTAGTCCATGTTAACTGAAGGTTAAGGTAGATTTCATGTACAGAAACAGTAAGCCCATATACTTTGAATGTCCCAAGAACAGAAAGTGGGAGCACTTTTTCAATAAAGTTTCAAAAAAGTGATCTTTGGAAGGTGGTTTTTGACTACAAAGTACAAGGACAACAAAGAATAAAGGTACTCTTTCCAATGCGAGTTGAATGTCTTTAAACAAACATGAACGTCAATTACCATTCTACTCAAACAAAGGCATTTAGCTTGCATTATAATGAGTGCCTTGGTTCTCTCCGTAGCTTATCCAATATCACAAACACCAGATCATGGAACAACAGACCACAGTATGCTTTCACACTGAAATACTTTTACGCAGCAATTACTGGTTTCGATGATGGCAGAGACTAAGTTAGCGACAAACAGTTAATATAACGTAGGCTACGAACTGTCTATGTCTCCATTTAATTCGGTAATTACCAATTCGAACGATTATTAGAAATGATGTAGCCTATGTATTTGCGACTTCTACAAGCATTAGGCCTACGCTACGAACGGTGCATAGCGAAATTCTATGTTGAATAGTCTACGTAAACAAGAGTTACATTGTCACATTAGACATATGTCTGGCAAATGTTCCTGCGTTCAGCTACAGGTCAGTTACAAATGAGTTGACCGCGGCATTTCAATGTAATGTCGCAGCACAAGAAAGTAACCAATCAGGGGCAAGAAAGATAAGACTACAGATGAAACAATTTAAAACACGGCGGAAAACGAAATCCAGATAAAAGCTATCGGTAGCCTAGACCAGTGGCAAAACAGCTAAAAGGCGCAGAAATTATACAAACGACAGTCTTAAGCAATCCTGTCTACAGACATGGCCTACAATTCGGCCTGAGCAAGGAAAACCCAACGCAAAAAGCGAGACAAGGGAAGCAATCCATACCTACAATGACCAACACAACATTGAAGGGGTAACAAAAGTTGAGCTAACGCATTTAGAAAACAAATCAGATTTAATTTGTTATTACCAACCTTTTTGGTGCTGATTGTTCCATTTTACTACAATCGGAAACGCTGGTATTCCCCAAGAATCTGATTTTTAAAGATAGAATGTGGCTTGCTAACTAATCAAGTTTCATATTCACTTCTACAGCTGTCTTCTCTGTGACAATCCAGTGACGTCAATAAAGGGCGCTTTCTAACATGCTGCTCCTAAAGGACGAACCTTCCAGCACAGCTTTTCCCTGGTTGGACAGATATATGAAACAGGAACCTCTGCAGTGGTCTTTTCAGATGTCAATATACATGCTTGATGTCCGAACCATCGTCTGTAGGAAGTAAACATGTGCGTCGTTGTGGGATTGTGGGAAAGAATTTTGTGACCCTGTTGGTAGGCGAGAACCAAACAGATTAGCAAATGCTGTGGGAAAAAAAACATTTGCTTCCACGTGCAGTGTTTCCGTTTTAAATTTGTGGAAACTATTAATGCCTTGGTCGAAATTGGACATTTGTCAGAAACTGTTCGGAGTTTTGAGCTGAATTGAGCGGTTGCGAAGAGTGAAGGTTGTTTAGGCTCTAATCTTCGGCTGTTTCTCCGCCAGCGATTGATTTTGGTTCATTTTCACTCGTCGAAGACAGTGTGCGTTCGACAACGCAGTTCGTCAAATCTGTGTCCCGCTTGTGCAGATACGTTGTGCTGTGTTGTCTAGTAGCCTAGCCTATGTGGATCGGCTGATATAAGCTAAAGAGCTCACTGGACTGATTGAGGCGTCCAAGTTATGAAACGTCGGTGGACTTCTGCAAATGCGTATGAGACTTTCGATGTGCAACACGGACAGGCCTATAACAGCCTGGAATCATCTATTTTCTTGAAAAAGAGGAATATATTTTGTTTTAGATTGTAGTCCTACTTAAGGTGAAAAGCATAGGCTAGATTAGTTTTGGTATTTTGTCATTGACATTTGTTGCATTAAAACGAGTTATCGCAAAATCGGTCTGGTATAGCCTAGTGTGGGGTGCTGTTTGCAATGTACATTCTACATTCATTCTGAAACCGTATGTATTCTATGTTTAAAAAAAAAACTGCATTTAAATTGTTGCGCGGTCATTTTATACTAATTTAAAAATAAGTCTCTAAGCGCCGGTTTCCCAAACAAGGATTAAATCTAGTCTTGGACTAAAAACATTTCTCTAATGGAGGTAGGCCTATCCACTGAAAACGAAACTTTGTCTTGGGCTTGACTTGATCCCTGTCTGGGAAACCAGCCCTAAAAGTTTAGCGGCTTTTTGTCGAGCACAGACCATAACTTAAATTCTGTCCATGATTAGCCCTTCCTTCCCATTTGTAGCCTTAACGCTTGGCCTCATAGCCTGTTGGTAGGATACATGTCGCTGAAATTGCACCGAATAGCCTATTCCGTATTGTCATAGGATATTCTCTAAATTCAGAAGTTACAGATTTGCAGTTATCCTAAATCTGCAATTAAAAACCTTTACTGATGTCACAAAACACCAGCTAATTTAGGTATCGTGCTTTGGTTTCCTGCATGTTTGTGCTTTACTCTTCCACCATTTATTTTCTCTCTGCAATCCACCATCTGCTATCCATATCAAGATTACCTGTGTTAAACTATAACATAGTCATAGTCTAATAGATGCAATATGTGCTCAATTCGAGTGCTCTATCGGTTGATTTTTCTTTGGAAGATTCTGCTGTGCACATCCGTTTCGTCGGTGGACTGTAGCCTATTTAATGTGCAGCTTGCACAATCGGGTAGCAGGCAGGAGCTCATTAGGCTGCATTTTGCACACTAGTTCATTATCATGTAGTACATTTTCATTTCATCTGTCTACTAGGGTGTAGGCCATACCTAACCTAATTTTCGACAGAAAAACTGCCCCCCGGCCACTTTACCACTTTTTTCAGTACTTAATTTTTCTGTATTTCAGTAGCTTCCTGTAGTGCATGGGCATAGTCTCAAACTTAGGCATGAAATGTGTTCAAAAACTGTTCTGTGGCTCATGTTCTCTGGCCATGCACCATTGCTAATAAAATAGGGCTTTTAAATAACTTTTTACTGCATTGCTCAACCTAATTTGGCCAGGGGCCAAAGCTAAGTCAGCCAAGCCAAGGTAGACACCACCTACCTAACTTGTGAATATTCATCAAAAATGAATTCTTGGATATCGTACAATTGTTCGTTAGCTTCTCTTCCCACAGAACATTTTCTGCATGGCATAAACCTTCCTTGCTTATTTAAGTACTAATAACATCCAGTGAGGTATGTGGTTTTTAAGGCACCTGAGTAGGACATGCCCAAAAGACAGAGAAGCTCTGTGCCTTTCCATCAGCTTTTTCCACAGGTGCACATGCATTATTCATTTCACTGTCTGCACACTGAAGTGAATGACACGGTGAATGTGCTTACATTGCCTACCCTGACTGCAGTTCCTGAATTTGGCACACATGTTGCTCATAAGCCCTGCACAAAATATCCACCAAAAATGTTATTATATATTATACATTATTCATGAAACATGTATGATCACATTTGATTGTAAGAACGTTTCCAAAAACATTTCGACATTCATCATCTTTTTTCTTATCTATATTTGTTCATGGCTGTTTCCTTATGCTAATCACATGAAGAGGATTTTGCATAAAATTTACAGACAGTCAGCATTCATCATCTCATACCCCTGGGATATGCACAAAAGCAAAGATCTGCACTTGTGTCATGAATCCCATATTGGTTTTTCGTAGGAACATTTGTAAGAACAAAAGAAAGAATAATTTAAGAAAGGTTTTGTGAATGAGGCCCATTGTGTTTTTGAGTCACTCAATGGATGAGGCGCAGGAAAAAATATATAGTGGTGGAGACAACAATGCCCTTAAACCTAATGATGTGTGTGGTTGGGCTGATAGTTCCACCACTGGGTAGGGATGCACAACTCGATGAAATGTGTCAGGTTTGGGGAAAATAGGCATAGTATGCCAGCAGTTTCGAAGTAATCATGGATTTTATTTATGAAAGAATGCACAAAGAGAAAAGAACAAACAAAGCATGAAACAAAACACAGGTGCACTAAATACTGCACAAAATCTTCATCCAGCCTTACAGCAGTCTGTCCTCCAAGCAAGTAGAAAAATAACCAATAAAAGTACAAACTTTTAATATTGTGCGAAGTATAAATGTGTAACAGTGGGTACCATACTGTTAATGTCAAAAGATGTCTGAAGTTATGTGCATGCACAGTGACGGTTGGGGGTTGCTTAGTGACAACTCAAATTAAGCCAGCAAACGAAACTAAAAAATGAAACGCCACACGCCGGTGCCTATACCTAGAGCCTACGGTGTGCTACACATACGTAGATTCTTCCACAAGTGAGGAGACTGTGGTGAGTGAAAGAACGTCTCGTTCTTTTTTCTTTTTTTTCTTTCTTTTTTTTTTTTTTTTTACAATGTGTTATGTCCAATCCTTATCATGGAACAAAATAGCAAATGTTTTGTTGTGCGGGGTGATGTCACTACGCACTGCATCATAATGACATGGGCAATTAAAATGTCAGGTAAGGCACTGCAGCATGACGCAGAGATTAGAGTTAAATTTCCCTATCATTAATGTAGGTTCCAGGGAGCTGTTGTTGTACTGTAAAGTAAGGTATTGAACCTGGGCTGCTTTAGTTGCCTACACATATCTGCAGCTTGTAATATGTATACTTTTTAGATAGGTAGCTATATTGCCATGGAGAAGTGTTCCAAGTAAATTTATTTTCATTAAAAAGCTAAATGAACCGAATTTCATGTAATTATGCAGAATGTGGAATACACTGACAGAACAACTCAAACTTTGACCTCTTGAAGGAGGTACATCCTGGAAGACTGTCCAAAGCCTTCCATTAATTTGAAATAAGTCTGGTTTTTGAAAGGTTGACAACAGAGCTGCACAGGGCCTCTTCTAACTTTTAGGTTTGCTGTCGTATAATTTGAAATTAACCTTATTCAGAGTGTATACTTCAATTCGCAGCCCCCACCCCTCCTGGCTTTCCCCTTGTCCCCTGCCCCCAATGTTTTGTATGGGTTCTTCATTTTATTTAAATGTCAAATTTAAAAATAACTTCTCAAACTATCAAATGAAATCATCCAAAATTGGAGGAATGCATGGTTTGGCTGTTATTGCATTAAGATAGCATGCCTTGTATGGCTTTAAAAGCCATTGTTTTATCAACTAACGCTTGCATGCGCTGAGCAAAGAAGAGTCTCATATCACTTGTGGCATCTGGTGAAAAGTCTAGAAAGAGCTTTCATGGAAGAAAGACTGAGAGATAATGTGAAGCGAGGGTCTTTGCAAAACAAGAAAAAAAAAACACACCCATCCTGAGAGAGAACGGGGCGGGATGTGTGGAGGTGTAGGTGTAGAGAGGGGGGCTTTGGAACCACAACAGGTGACATTAACTTACCACCATTACCACTGAGGACCTAACATCCTGTCAGCGCTGCATGAAGAGAGAAACAGGCAGCCCCCCAGCACCGAGAAACCCGAGAGACATCACAGAGAACGCGTTCTTTCTCTGTCGAAGAGTCTGGATACAGGGGGCCACAAGAGCCAGGGCAAGTGCGCTGCAGGTAAAATAATTCACTTTTTGTTTGGTTTCAAAGAGGTTTATTGTTTTTTTTTTTGTACAGTAGTACAAGCCCTCAGCTCCTTGACTGCTGGGTTGTGGACAGAGTGCAAGTCTGAACATCGGAAGAAGGGTTCTTTGTCTCCTGACGATGAGTAAGATTCAGGCGCCTACATTCAAACAAAGTGCTGTTATTTTTCTAAATTACTGTGATGAAGTTTATTTCTGTATTTGCATCAATATTTGCTCTAATTATTAAGTGCGCATTTTCAAAGGGGGAAGCATTAAGTCATTAAACCTTAAATGTATGATTTGTATTTAATGTTGAAAAAAGTCTTCGTAGACACCGTCAAGCATCATGGTGATTTCAGATCGGTTTCATTTCTTCCGCTTCTGCGTCGAGTTGTGCTAAAGACCAGACGCCACCCTGTTGTGTTTTAATGAATCCTATCCAGCTTATTTAAAACTCAAATCAACAATACACACAGCGAAGCTTCACAGTCTTGGACCTGGGTATCGCAGAGTTTACATTCATTTTGTTTCATAAACAAAACTGTTCTCATATACAGGAAAAACAACCACGGCGCAAGATGAATAGGGGAACGTAATCGTAGGCTAGCTGGGGCGTAGAAGGAACCTGCTAAGGCTGTCTCAGGCAGGAACTGTGCACTGCTCAGTGGGGCAGATTGAATCATATCCAACCCTGGCGCTATTTATTTCTCTGTCTGTTCTGCTTCGCAAGGCTGTTTAATGAGTCTCAGATTGTGGGGGTGTAATCTTCGTCAAACGCCAAAAAGGAATATCTGCTCTATCATCTCCAGAGCGGCCCTCTAAATTTATCCAGCTGTCTGAATGCCGGTGGCCTTCAGCGTGCCCTTTCTGTGTGGAAGACTGATGCTTGTGAAGTGTCTCAGGGTTTCAGAGCGACAGCCATTATGGGGCTGACAGGAGGAGCGTGGCGCCACCGGAACTCGGGGGAAGCTGCATTAGCACGTAGTCACATGGAGGGGGCCGAGGTGCGTCTGGGGCGGGGAGGGATATGCCCACTCCTTTTTAGCTACATGGTTATATAATTAGGGACATTATTGCTATCACTCAGCGCAAAGATTTCCCCCCTCAGTGTGGAACACATGGTGAAAAAAAACTGAGCATCAAATATAAAGGCATGGCATGCAAAGCTGGTACACTGCAGAATAGAGCTATGGGACGTGTGAGAAGTAAAGCTGTTTCTCCCCTTTCTCCAAAACTGTGCTGTTCTCATCCAGACTGGTGGAAAGTGATTATTTGAAAAATTTGGGGAAAAAATAGAAAAAACACTCTGAGAATCTATGAGAATGTCCACAGAAAAATGTTTCTAAAATGTACTATGAGATACAAGTGGAAATTTTTTTATATATATTTGTGAAACTGCTGTAAAATGATCAGAAATCTGGCGTTGTACTTGTGTCTAAAGGATTAGATTATTTTAAGTACATATTTGATTTTAATAAGAAAAAACAAAAGCCCCTTTTTCTATTGCTATTGCGTGATCTGGAACTTTAATGTCCTCGCCTTTTATCCTCTTAAATTATAAACCCTTCAGCTTTGCAGAACTACTCTAATAGAAGTGTGCTGTTCAAAACACTGCTTGCAGTTATTATGCTGAATAAGAAAGTCATATGGAAAGTGCTTGATTTGTCTCACCCTAAGAACTCAGGAATTTGATCGGTTGATCCCGATGCGCAGAGATGTACATTTTAGAATGTTTAGTGCGCCTGAGCTTTATGATAAAGAAACATGATGCCTTATAAGCTGTCAGTGACACATTATTTGCTTCCGTTCCCAAATGAACACCTGTTTAACGAGGAATTCCAGGGGAAATGTATTTGACAAGGACACCACTTACAGTACGCCCAGTGTTGCTGTGCTTACTGTATCTGCAATATTCGCTTGGAAGCTAAAACGACTGTGTCATGTGACACAGTTCACCTGAAAAGGACACCATTGTCTGATTTTCCTTTACCTTGTTCAATCTGCAAACACCCGTCTTTTTAAACCTCGAAGAACAAAACAATGGACACAGTGACAGTTTGTCCACAAGTAGGATTGTTAGGGGAAATAGCTCGGATAGAGATGAGAAGTCTACAATACTATATTCTATACTAAAGTATTCTATACTATATTAAAAAAACTAGCTGTATCCCACTCCTGTATTACGAGTTAATAGCCTACGTTCTTGCCGTCGTCGTTAAGTAAATAAATGCTTTAGTTTAATTTGATTTGGAAAACAACAAATCAGTAACACAAAGTTGGTTGTAATTAAAACAGTACTAGCATTATTCAAAATGCTATAGCACTTTCGCCATTTCTTTATATTCCTGAAGTCAAAGGGTTGGATGGGATGCCTCGCTTGTTTCGTCGCTTTATTTACAATGTAGGGGCGCCAGGGAAGCCTAAAAAGTAAATCCAGTGATGCAACCGATTGTTTCTTGTTGGCTGATTGATGGACTCTGTGCAAATGATTCCTATTGTTTTATTTAAGTACAAAGAGCGTAAATGCCATTCTATCCGTCAAGCGGGGTTTCAATTCAGTTAATAATTCTAGTCACAGGGACACGTACGCATGTCGCTACACACATGGACGCATACAATTTTTTAAATCTGTTTTTCCAAGGCAGAACCCACCAAATATTTTCTAGCGTGCACAAAATGAGTCCCAGATATCTTATCTCCCCAACATAAGAAATTATCCCGTTGTCTTATGATGTCAGGAAATAATACATAGCCTACAAATTAAGGCTAATAGATTTGCAAATCACAATGCCCGTATGTGCAATATATGTGATTATTGTTCAAGCATTGTTTTATGAGTGTGAAGTTAAACACCATGAACTAGGTAAACTCTGGAAAACAATAAAATTCCGTTTTGACTATTTATTTATTTACTATTATGGTTTCTGATTTTAACATTGTAAGCAAACTTTGAGTTCTATGCGAAACAGACCTGCTGTTGCCCACACAACGGCCAGAAATAAAGGTTCTTTGGCTTGTCTCTATAAGAGAACCCTTTTTAGTTCTTTATGGAACCCTCTATTGTAGGTGTGAAACGTGTGAAAGCTTCCAGATTGATTTTTGCGTCCAGACAAAGAACGCTTTAACAAGATAAAATTCTTCTGTGTGGAGACATAAAATTAGTCTTTTAGAACCCTTTCTTCTGAGAGGCTCAAGGTCTTGTTCAGTTCTGAAAAATTCTATGACGGGATCAGAAGGAAAATAAGATTTCTGCAACTGAGCATACACAGTAAAATGTCCAGCGTTTATTTTACTCTGATAGAGTATATATGAGTTCAATAGAGATAATATGTATTATCTGTTAGAGTTGATTTGACATTGAACATTTTACTGTGTAGTTATTTGTTAGGCGCGCGACCATGTGAAACTTGATTCAAATGTTTATTCTCAATAGCCACTTACACTTGAAGTACTGTAGACTACATTGGTGTAATTAATTATCTTAATGAGTCGATTTGAATTCCCCATTAAGACCAAATATCTTAGTGACATAAAAGTAACGTCAGACATATGTCTTGATGTAGCCTTAACATTACACTAATTTGTATTTCTCAAAACCTATGACAGCAGCCCATCTTTATATACAATTCTTCATAAACTTACCTGCCAGGAATTGTCGGCGGTTAGCATTTTTCTGGAAAATTGTTTACACTCGAAAAAGTTACTATTGTTGGGTATCTTCACAAATTAACTCTTTGCAGTGTTCTTCGGTAGTCAATAGGTGGCGCTGCAGACTTGATGTAAGACTGCATACAATCACAGACCGCAGTTGCTGCAGATGAGAGATTGCAGGTTGCCTCATTTTCATCTGTTCCAGTTAGATATTTATATTGAAGAATGTAGCTTTAAGTACGAGTTACACATTAAACACAGTACGTAATCAAGCACGACTTTCCCTTTCCAGAATATTAAGATTTTTTACGTTCTACAAAACAAAAATAATATGGCTGATCATGTGTATGTAAAGCCTGTGATCTTGAGCTTTTCAAAATAATCCTTGTGATATGTATAACGAAGGTTTAAAAAAATAATCAAAATTGGGTCTCTTTTTTCCCCCTTTGATGTTACAGTATTACATCATACGGTTTTTGAAGTTAAATAAAAAACTTGTTTGTCTTTTTACGATTTATATTCGAGGCGTAGGCTAATTTATTATGTAGGGTATTTGCAAATTAAACGATTGGATATTGTTATAACAACTCAGTTCAAAGATTAAAAAAAATATGCATATAAAAGACTTTTGGTTTGTTTAATTTTCTCTTCGGGAAATAGCGAACAGAGTTTAAATTTGTTAACGAAGCATAAAAGCTAGATTAGTACAGTAGCATAAATAACTGATTATATATTCAATTTATATGTAACTTTGTCTTGACCCCATTAGACGTATTCCTATTAAAAATTAGAATATTATAATTGTATAAAATACAGTAACACGGAACATGAACATGAACACGCACCTGTTTTTTGTACGTTCAATCCTGCAATGAATAAAAGGCATTGTGTACTGCGAGAAGAAAAACAGACTTCTCCCCGAACAAATTTAACAAATAAAATGCATTACAGTCCCAAACATAAAAACTCATAGGTTAAGATCAATCAAAATATTAAAACTATGAACTGTTTATCGAATTCCAGCATTGTATGCCAGCATATACAGGAAAACGTTATCACAATCAAACCCAGTTAACAGGGCTTCGTGGTCAGTGTGTAACCTTGCAAATTTCCCCTGAAGTTCAAGGGTGATGAGGAAGGTAAGCTACCCTTAAAACCATCATTCAATAATTTTAATGTGAATCTATTCGACATAGCTGCTACGAACAACTACTTTAATTCAACAAAAATGAATAGGTTATTTGTAATCAATTTTCCATTCAATAGGCTTTTTGTTTGTTGGTAATTTAAAATATAAAAATAGTAAATAAAACAAGTGAATTGTTAGATGCACAAACAAGCACGAAACGGCTTCCTTGAATAACTTGGTTAGGACGAGTTAGGTAGTTCGATTCAATCTCAGTGAAAAATTATGTTTACTCTTGTTTTGCTTCTGTTTTTAAATAATTCAGCTGTTTAGACATTTGTTATTTGTTATAATTTGTTTTGTTTTGTGCAGATTAAGAAGGCATCCAGTGGTGCATAAATATTTGAGCCCAAAGCAATTAATTGGAGTTTCATGCATAAATGAAAATGCACGCGACGATGATGGCTACAAGCGCAGACTGTTTTATCTACCATTTATGGTAGCCTGTATTTAATATATTTTCATGTCACGCGGTTGCTCTTTCAAAAGCTTTTGCTTTATCACCAGAAAACAACTGTGAGTGCTGTCGCTGAAACAGAACAGTTGCTACTGCGCTCAAAAAGTATATTCGGTATAGCGATTGTCTTACATGTGCATTATTTAAAGCAATACGCCCGGTTTCGAATCTCTTTAAGTATTTATCTGAGTTATAAGATCACGTTTGAGCGCGTGGGACGGAAATATAATAGTCACGTTTTTCCCCGGCTATATTTGTTTCTCCAAGAAAAATGAACCCCCAAAATGTTAAGGTTTAGATTTGAGGTGTCAGAGGCATGCTGAGCTGGACGATGTCCTCTTGAATCGTAGTTGCTATCCAAACACAAATAAACAGAGAAGAACATTGGAGTTAATCACTGGGAGAAGGCGTGTCGGAGGGCGGGCTTCGCTCGCGAGTGCCTGAAGCCCTGAAAAGTGAAGGACCTGCAACTCGCTATTCGCATTCAAGTCTGACTCCACTGAGCATTGGACTCTGAGTGCTGGCTCGCCTTTAAACTCAGCGGCCAATGTATTTTTATACAATCTGATCCAATACATATACTTTGCAATACCGCGCGAAGTTAAATTATTTATAGGGTTCAAGTTCTCTAGAAACAACAATGTACTCTAAGTGGAAGAATTTAGAAGAATTTTGCTGACGCTTGATTGGGAGTTCCTCGCCGAACACTACACATTGTGGATTACTGAAATATCGCTCAACACTTTTCAGCGACCTTTTGGCAGCCATCTATTAAAGGGTAAGATTCTGCATCGTGAATTTAGTTCAACGGGTATAGATCAGGCTCTATCATGCATGTCTAAAATGTACCTGTATTAACCTCTAATTGACTACAGACAGGATTTATGTAAGATTGAGCTCTACTTTAACATTTCATCACCAGGAAGGTTGCATTAATAGGCCCGATATGTTTTCAAAATAACTCTGTAACAATGAAGACGATGCACGTAAACATCTGCGACTTAAGACTTTTATGCACACACAAAGGTGCTGTTTAAATGCATTTTATGTAAAGTCAGCTCAAATAAAACAACATCTCGAAGTTACACATAGCCTATTCCATTTCAAATAATGCAGCGTATACAACATTAAACAACGGAACAGTCTAAGATTTAGAGCCCATAAAGCAATACATTCAAAACATCTGCTAAGTGTTTCCAAAAAGCGACGTTAGCCCACCAGCACTGGATAAGCTGTCAATCACCATTATCGACACTAATTAATTGTGGTCGTGGGAGATTTTAAATATCACTTTTCTTTTCATCTGACCATTTGGTCATTCATCAAGAGAGCCACGTAAATCATGAAAATGTAATCTTCGGGTCTGAAGTGGTTTTAAAAACCAAGTATGAGGAATGTCTGAACAAGGCATTTGTAATTGGCTTTCAGTAACAGGTGGGAGTAAATGTTGTAGGCCTATTGCCTAAATGACCTCTTTTGACGTAGACAATATAATGTAGGTAATAAACCCTTGCGTTTTATCAGTCATGAATATAAAATGGATATGGTTAATCGTATTATTGATTACGACAGTAGAAGTAGGCTTGTAGAAGGCTAGTAACGACGACACGGTGTTAAATAAATTATTATTTTCCGTTCTTTTATCATAAACCGTTTGTTGTTGTGTACAACGCCTCTTCACATCTTCGCAATTTGTTTAATTTAAATGTAAAACGTGGAATAGTCAATAGAAAAACTTGTCAAGAACGGGTTTTTATTTTATTTTTTGCAAACCCAATGGAATTACTGCATGTGTTCATAACCGATCTACAATAGGCCTATCAATCGGAAGGCAGTGGGTAAAATAAGACGCAAATAACTAAATATAGATCTCACATTTCTTCTAGCAAAACATGTAGGTCTAGCTGATCGAATACGTCCCAGTGGTGGCAATAAAGGCCAATTGAAAATTTTCAATGCTGCGTTCATAGGCTACTGAATTTAGTCAAGTAACCTTGATAAAATAAAATCGTAGTGTACTGCAAATCAGCGAGGGTCTTGTGGGAAAACTTTACCTTTAAACTTGCAGTTCCGCTCCGCTGGTTCACAGAAAGCCCGCTAACAGTCACACAATTCTCATTAACTCGCTTCACCGGAATAACATGGGCTAAATCCTTGAGACACCACGGGGTGATTGGGATGTTTTACAAATGGATCTAATAGTGTCACTTGTTAAACCATAACACTATCATTCATGTCATGCTGAAGTGGATGAAATAAAGTGTGACTATTCAGTCATGTACATGTATAATAAGTATAAACGATACATTGCGATACATATCCTCTCCTCGCAGTTAAGCTAATGGCAACAAGGACCTCTGAACATAAAACATCAGGGTTTGAATGAACGCGGACGCTCGATGCAGTAACTCAGACATTTGAAAATGCAGAATATAATAATATGTAGCGAGAGTTTACCAGCGTGGCAAGTAGGCTATTGGAACAGATGTGCGTTAAAAATGCCATCGCTAATAACTTAAGTTGCCATAAAAAATAATTAAACCTTTGTGTAAATACGACGAACTGTTAGCCTGTTTATACGAGTTGATGCAGACCTTAATTTTTCGTGCTAATCCCACACTGTGGTGAATTTAAGTCAATATCTGGTGAAGTCACGAAATATTATTTCTTTCCATAAAGAGATGGAGATTGTTTGATGTTAAACCATCCGAAAAGCATCACAGTCTATTTGAAATTAATGGAGTTACCTTTGAATAGTTGATTTTCATTTATTTAAAAAATAACATGGCAGGCTATCCCTCAGAAAGCATTGCATGGTAAAAAAAAAATATCGTTGTTATACGTTAGCAGTAGGCTAGTCTACATGAACTCCAAATACAAAGCACGGTAATTAGACTACGTTTTTTGCTGCCCTTTCTTACCACAGTGTAGCCTACTCAAAGTTGAAGTAGCCTATTTCCATCTTTCAAGAGAAGCGCACAGTATGATTGTGCACCGCTGATTTGTAATTAACACTGTCCTTCGTGATTAACAGGCCCGTTCACCCAAAAGCTACGCTGGATATTTACAAATGTAAATGATCTATTACTGTGGGGTTTATTTTATGTTACATTCCCTTGTTATTTCATGACATGTAAAAAATAATTCCTCGGATTATCGGGGGAATAAAGACTTTTAAAATGTATGTAGCCTGCATTTACATGCAACTATATAGGCCTACCAAATGTAGGGTTTTCTGATGTCGAATTGTAATACGGCAACAGCTACAAAATAATCATAACATATCTTACCACGGCTGCGTTTTATTTTGGTCACTTTTCGTTTTTTATTTTTATCTTTTTTAAATCATTGCACCCTTTTGGTCGTTGTGACTATTTACCTTTGCTTATATTAATTTTGTTAAATTTATCAAATTAGCCCAATATCTGTGATTGTTGTTCATATAAAGTTGTTGATAGCTGTTATCGTTTGTTTCTCACACAGGAACTTGACGGAGTTACAGTGTGTAGCGGAGGCCTCATTCCTGAAGCTGTTTGCCAAAATGGGGAGTAAAGCACTACCCGCGCCGATTCCACTTCACCCATCCCTCCAGCTGACAAACTACTCCTTCCTCCAAGCTGTCAATACCTTCCCTGCGGCCGTTGATCACCTGCAAGGATTGTACGGCCTCAGTGCTGTACAAACCATGCATATGAACCACTGGACTCTGGGTTATCCGCACATGCAAGGACTGAGGTCAACAATCACCGAAATGGCAGCTGCCCAAAGCTTAATGGATCCGAGATTTCCTTTCCCAGCTTTACCGTTTGCTGCGCACCTTTTCCACCCGAAACAGGGTGCAATAACACATGTCCTCCCCTCTCTGGCTAAAGATAGACCGAGGTTTGATTTTAGAAATCTCGCCATTGCTGCCACCCAGGAGGACCCGCCTAAATCAGGGGATCTTTCCAAGTTGACAGCGGGCCTGGGGGGCGCCATCTCTGAGCTGAGTAAACTGTCCCCGGACAGAAAGCCCACGAGAGGACGCCTGCCGTCGAAGACGAAAAAGGAATTTATTTGCAAGTTCTGTGGCAGACATTTCACTAAGTCATACAACCTCCTCATCCACGAAAGAACCCATACAGACGAAAGGCCTTATACCTGTGATATTTGTCACAAGGCGTTTCGAAGACAGGATCACCTGAGAGACCACAGGTAAGCAGCCCAGAAGTCACTGCCAGTTATGAAACGAATTAGCCTAATTGTATTACGCATAATGACACCCTGCACAGTGTGCAACAGTATAAAACTAAGGTCACAGCACTTATTTATGATGATGAAGTTGATGATGATGGTGATGCAGTTGTTGTTGTTGATGATGATGATGATGATTATTATTAGGCTATTACTAATAGTAATACTAATAATACACTTGTTATTTTGGACACTGTGTTGCGAAAGAGATTAATTCTGTTTTTGCAGCACCACAACATTATTTAATAATGCTCTTATTACCTGCGCTGTTGAGCTTATGTTCCTCCACAGAATATCGTGAATCAATTAAAGGACTGAAAAGGTTTTTATTTACGGTCGTGTGTTTCCTTGTTGGGTTCTGTGTGGGCGCTAAAGCATTACAATGCGCAAGCAAACTAAAGTTAGCCTATTGTACTCGTATGCATAAAATAATCAAACATTGTATGGATGCAATTTTAACTGCCACGAAAAAAATCTAATGGGAAAAGAGGTGCATAATTTTAACAAATATTCGTGTATTAATTTGCAGGTACATCCATTCTAAAGAGAAGCCTTTCAAATGTCAAGAATGTGGGAAGGGGTTCTGTCAATCGCGAACTTTAGCCGTGCACAAAACATTACATATGCAGGTAAGCCTTCATTTCACATTACAGTATAATTTCCACGACACCATTATTTTACATAAACACGTGCCTAATTGTTATCACGAATTCTATGTAGACTAATTGTGAAACGATTTATTATATTCATTTTAATTATAGAATTACACAATTTGCTTAATTAAAATTGACAATGGTCTTTTCCACTATTTTAAAGAGCAACCCCCAATTAGGAAATGTATTTAGTAGACCTGTCAAGTCGTTGTGTGATCGCCAATGTACGATAGTGTGCGCATTTATTTATATCATTTGATTAAAAACAAATGTAACAAAGTGTGCACAAAATAGCCTATATAATACCATGAGTCTTGTATAGTGACAGTATGAAAAAGGTAATATTTAGAAAACTTTTTTTATTAAAAGGGAATAATCCTTTGCTTGCTTCAAATCTAAACAGGAATCTCCTCACAAATGCCCGACATGCGGAAGAACGTTTAACCAAAGAAGTAACCTGAAAACTCACCTTCTCACCCATACAGACATCAAGCCCTACAGCTGTGACCGCTGCGGAAAGGTGTTTCGGCGCAACTGTGACTTGCGACGGCACAGTTTGACTCATACCCCCCCTCAGGACTACTAGCCACGAAGGCTGGACATCTAATAAAAATAATAAAAAAAACTATTTTAAAGAACGGAGAACACAAAAATAACGGAAACAAAGCGTTTTCAGACAAACCAAAAGCTCTATCGGGACAGATAGGCTACGACACACCCCAGTGGACTGGTTGGATGACTCCATTAACAGAACAAGCAGGAGCCAAGCCCGGTTGTTTCTTCTCAACATGTAAATACCAAGGCTATCAAAACCTATGTAAATAAAGTTTTTTTCTATAATTACTGTCTTTTAATTCAAAAGTGTAAAAGAAAAAAGTTTTCTAATTTTTGGAAGTATGTTAAATTGTATTTTAGAAATAAAGAGTTTAATATTCATCAGCGTTAATATGGTACTTGTTTTTTTTCAGGGCTTATTGAATTCGTTCTCAAATACTTCACAAATAAGATTTTCGTATTGGACTTTGGCATTCTGAAAAGAATAAACTACCGAATAGGAAATAATGGCTCATTTTTGTGCACCCATTCCATGTTTAATTTTGAACGAATTTCTTTCATCAATATATGCACCTGATAATAAATTCTGACTAACATTCCTGGAATAACAATGTTCCTGGTCGACACCACGTAATTTCAAACAGTTTCAATTGCATATAAGCCTACATGCTATAGGCCTATGCCTACTCTAAAGCTTGTGTGGTTCTCAAAACTGCGGTTTTCGAAAAAAAGAACTCTCCAAGCTCAAGTTTCTATTGAATTAAATCACATTTATATTTGACAGTTAAGTGGCCCAACATGTTTGTCATGCTGCCTAACGTTTGGATTCTGTTTCTTGTCTTTTTCGTTCTTACATCTGCACGTGCACCATTCACGGTGTGAAAAAAGTATGATGTAAGATAAATGTATTAAGTTTTTATATGATTGTTTGTTGTGAAATTATATTCGACAATATTACATTTAAAGGAAGCCTGCAGCTATTATTATAAATTGGTCTCAACTATTAAAGATACATATGCAAATGTCATCACTTAGTTTTTACAAAGTATTTTAGAATAATAGAGGGTTCTGTTAGAAACGTGGCATTTAATTACTAGTTCAAAACACCTGCGAAAAATAAGGCAATACTTGGTATTAATAAATAAAATTTAGTATTATATTCATTATATGTATTGTGAAATATTGATTAATGTTCAAACCTAAACCGAATAAAATATTTGCGAGTTAACAGCTACATCCTCTTTGGTGTTTTAAGTGGAAGAGTAAATCATTTTTAAATCAAAATTTACCAAACTTTCAACACTTGAAATTTGTAAAATGTAATCATAATTACTCACATTTTTTAACAACGAATATATTATTATTATTATTATTATTATTATTATTATTATTATTATTATTATTATTATTATTATTATTATTATACCCAACCCTTGAATTCACGGTGACTGAAAAACGGGAGGTATTCTTCAACAAATAATTTCATACAAAATGTATATGATTATATAATTTCAAATAATTATATTATGGAAAAGGTTTTTAAAGATGGAAACTTGAATACATCCAGAGTTATGGAGGCAAAACGCTCGAATCAGCATTCCTAAAAACATAAACTCATTTTTACCACGAGCCATAGATATAGGCCGAATATCCTATAGGTGCGCCGGGGTGAATCTTTGAATAAATATTAACAGCAGCAATGGGTCAATGTCTGCAACATTCAAGGAAGTTTACAGGCGTATGTTGATCAGAATGACAAACAGAATGCTGAAACCTGGATTTTGGGCGCTGTTTTGGACTTTGTGTGATCTGTGACAGACAATTGCTTGTTTTTTTTTTTTTACTGATTCACAATCTGGGTGCTGAACCTTTATTTATATCCATCAAAGAACATACTTATATTTATTTTCTTAGACCAACGCTGGGCCAAATTCAGATTAACAGCCTTTCCCACGTACTCGTATCATTTGATATGGTAAGAATAGCTATTTACTAGTTTAGGCTATCTCTCAATGGTAAGTATAGGGTATATTAGCCTTATGTAAGTTTAAACGCTCATATAATTTAGATATCCTTTCACCGTTTACTTACCGTTTAAAATTTGTATAGGCCTATTTATGTAACATTTGCGTAATCCACCCCAGCTATAAAGCCTATGTACCGAAGAGTGAAACATTCTGTGCGCATTTTTCTTGTGGATCTGAGCAGCAGAATCAATCCAGACCATGGAAGAATGGTCTACACGTGTCAGCTAATTTCGTGCCGCTACACATTGCCACAAAGACGTGGGAAAATGAATCCCTGATGGCAATTAAAGAAGACCAAGGAGCGAGACAAAGGCAGATGTAAAACGGGTTTAATTAGTTTCATGCGGTTTCAAATCACGTCTAAAGCCTCACTGAATTGCGAGATTGACGTAGCAAAACCTGCTACCTATATTGGAAATAGTTTCATACCGTTGTATCAGCATTCGCTGATGCATATGTTAGTGTTCTATATTATACGCATGTTGAATAAAATAGAAGTTCAACAGTTCAAGCGTTAGGCCTACATGCAAAATACATATGAAGTCCAACCGACAAGGTTGCATGTACTTCATATTCTTTGCATTTATATAATAAATTGGAAATTAATTATGTAATTCAGTGGGCATTTCACTCAGTAAATAATAATTATATTTTTCATTTGTTATAATGAGCGCAGATTTGTTTTCAGTAAGCTATAAGGCTCGAGTTTATTATTCCTCGACGAATTATGAAAGGCCTACATTTTTTGGTGGTAGGGTTGTGGTGGTCAGCCTATATCAATGGCCGGGGCTGCACCCTGCTGCTTTTGTTGTGATAAAGTGAACAATTAATTTACTTACTCTGCTCAATTGTGATCGTGAAATTATATCGTATTATCATTTATTCTTTGTTGACCTTTCTGTATACATGCCGGTAATTAGTTCGTTAATTACGACAACGATAATGGTAAGTGACTGTGGCAGCAGTTTCATAGTATCTCAAAGGTTTAAATTTTGTATTTGTATTTAACAGTAAAACCACATTGCATGCTAATGGGAACTAATACTATAGGACCCAACATCGCAACTAGCCTACTTTTGCTAGGCTACAATTTTAAACTGCTGCCGCTGCAGCTACTCCTGCTGCTTTTGCTGCTATTACTACTACTACTACTACTACTACTACTACGACAGCAATACTACTACTATTGTTAATAATAATAATAATAATAATAATAATAGTAATAATTTTGTGTTGATGTAGGTTTTTGTTGTTTCAGCGGTATGGCAGGCTACGTCAAGTAAAGGTTACGTTTTAGCCCTTTTCAAAGAAGACCAAAAGTTCAACCTGTAATATTCTCTCTAACGAATGGAGAGGAAACTCAATTGATTGGCTATATAACTTATAGCCCATTTAAGCGTTGTCCGCTTAGTTAATTCGTCGAATGCATTACGTCACACATAGCCTATTATTTTGTAACGTAGGCTATTATGTAGCCTATTTAAATGTGGAACATAAATTGCCTAACTGCAAATATATTTTTCGTCATGCACGGTTGTCTTTTCAAACTAGCTGGTTCGTCTATAGGCTACATAATTCGTGCCATGCAACACAAAGAGCCAGTTGAGCCAAAAAAAATGTCCTGTAAAATAATTTAGAAGAAACTTATTATTATTATTATTGTTGTTGTTGTTGTTGTTATCAAAGACAACAGTTCTAATTATTATGATTATTTATACAGTGCATTTTAATGCTAGTTCATTTTAGCTTGCTTTTGGTAATTCCTCTTGCAGCTGGTCCAGCATTGTCTTTATGTTCAATATAAAAACTGGTGAATATAACCTGTTACACGAAAGTAATTGCATCTGATATGTATGATATGATGCGATATTGGCCTAGATACAAAAAATAAACAAGATAAGAGTAATATCACTACAAATGGATGCACCACAACACAATGATGTAAACAATCGATCACGGAATATTAGCCTACTTCACAGAAAACCTGTAAAGAAAACATATATGTCGAGCCCTACCGACAAGTATAGGCCTATATATATATATAGAATACGCAGTAGAAGCAGCAAAAATATGTACTTTTTTTTTTTTTAAAGACGCGATTAACAAAAATTCTGCATTGAAAATCTTGAGTGAAAATAATATTTAGACGATGGCACGTGCGCGGGAGCAGGCCTATACTATGAATGGATATGTTGCCAGGTAGGAACAATCAGCTGTCTTGAGGAAAATAAATTTAAGGAGCATTTCAGACTTGAGAATGTATTTTTTGTCAGTTCTATGTACACAAAGTGTTTAGTGTTAAATCAACACTGATATACTACATTTTACTTGGACATCAGTATGCTCAATCTCTATTTGACTCTCTCAGAGCTGAATTAACACAAATCATTGTACTGTACACATTGTGTAGGGGATGCTGTCCACCACCGAAAGAACTGTGTTCCAGCTGTCCCACCCAAAAGCAAATAGCATTGCCCAAGAATGACAAAAATTCAGGCTTATGAGTTCCAAAAGTACCCCAAACCCACCACACAAGCCCCCTGGCACAGCACCCACCATGCCAAAAAAGCAAAATCCAAAAAATGAAACACTGACAGACACTCCTGATCAATTTTATGGGGCCAAAAAGCAAAGTTGTCGTCTGTCACCATCTAAACATTCTAAGAGTAGGGTAACAATCAGAGACGAAAACTTGTGCATGAACCCTGTCTCCGTTTGATATTTAATCTGTCTGCAAATTAAAGCCACTTGTTTTAACCTCACCCCAAAGCATTCACACATATAGAAGGGAATATAACCTTTCCTCCAAGGTTAAGCTGTAGCCTGAAATGCCATGGAGACCTCATCCATTTCACATTTTGGAGGAAATTCAAGGAAGTGGATTTTAAACATGGAACAACCATAGGAGCTGTCAAATTTCCTGCTTTTGACATGGGCATTTATACGTTTGACCTTTGTTGAACCAGTTTTCCTTGTTTGATGGTGACGGCAAGTTTGGTCCTGGGGCACTACAAAATTTGGTCTGTAGACTGTAATACAACTGTTACACCAGAATAATTCTGACAAGTAGAATGACTTCCAGCAAAAGGTGAAACTACAGGAACATGCTACATTATTTTCTAATTTGGGGACAATATTACTCATTTGTAATAAAGTCACATTTGTGTACAGACATCTTGTGTTTCTACTCTCAGATACCCTGGCTAGATCATACTGCATTAGACTAGTATTTAAATCATGTACATATCTGTGACTGTACAGCAGGTATGTGTTGTTCACATTCGTCTTTCTCATTTCAAAATAAACCTATGAAATTAAGCATGAACTGGAGCAGCCATGAGTGTGTGTCACTGCAGCTGCTAGTTCTGATGTCCAGAAAATGACATCAGCTCTTGTCAAAGGCAATGCAGCAGGCTCAGTCTTTTCAGACCTGCAAATTGTTAATCTTAAATTAAGGAGTTCTGGAACTTCTACACGTGTATTGCAGAATTTTCCAAAGCAAGGAAATTGCTTTTAGTTGTTATGTAAACCATTTCAGGGAAATGAACATCAAAAGCAAGAACTCACACTGATGGTGTTACTCAAATGTGGGCAACATTATGACACTGTGCAAAAAGCCATTTCATAGACAAAAGGTTAAAATGAATCCTTAAAATAATATGAAATCAGTGTTTCTGGGAAATATGTAAGCCTTGAACCTATGACACCTCACATGCACTTCCAGGAATATGAGTAGAAAGTATCATAGCTGATCTTCACCGGTGAGTACAACAAAACATAGGTTGAACCTTCCATACACCTTCTATGTCCAGCATCACATTTTTAAGTAACAATCTTATGTAGATATTCATGAGATGGGGCAATGGAAAAGTGCCATGAAATATCAGCAAAACAACTGCCTTAACTTTGACAAAGTGAAAAAAGTGACATTTCTGAAAATCATGAAAAATATAATCAATATAGGCCCGTAATTCTTCTGTAACAAGATTTCCAACACTAACTCTCTAATGCCTAAGTTGTATCGCAGACGGAACGGGGACCTAGCTTTCATCTGAACTGACCAGTCACTGAGCTATGATGAATGTTTTAGGACCACTGTCATGCCAATGCCAGTAGCACATCTGGAACAGGCCAAATGCAGTGAATGGGCTTGTGAGAAATCAACAGTGAATGTTTGACTCTTGAGATTTCTTCAAACTACTTTGTACTGGCAGACCACACATTGAAGCCTGGCAGAGTATCACAAGCCAGATGAATTGCCTGTAGAATTGACCATTTCAATTTTGTAATTGGGTAGCATGACCACTGCCAAACATAAGGTGCTGGGTGGTTCACTTGAGGTCAGAAAAATTTATTTATGAAGGGATAATTGGAGAGCAAGAGCCAGTCACTTCACAGCCAGAAATATTTGAACTGTGTTCAATCCTTGAAATATGACTATGTGGCTTATTAGTATTTGACAACTATGTTGGGAAAATAAATAATTTAAAATTAAAAAACAAATATTTATCTTATTTTCTAAATTCTTGAATTGTGTGACTTACAAAGGAAATCATGCAACACATTGCTTTGATCATTAAACATGTCTTCAGTGTAGTGGTAACCTAATATTTTCACCTGAATTGAATTCTATTCATTGCGTGTGTATTTATACCTTTTTGACTAAACCTGTTGGTTAGGTAGAAATATTTTTTGAATGAATATACTGCACACTGAACATATGAGTTCTACTTTCATATTGTAAATGAATTACATAGGCCTATATCAGACAAACACACAAGCAGGATATCCTTTAAAGTTGTCAAAGTATTTATAGTTATGGGTGTAGCATAAAAAGTTCATGTTTGGCCACTCAACACCATTTTAAATCTTTCCTGACACATGTTCAAATAGACAAACTAACAAAAATACAAAATGTAGATTTTTTTCTCTTAGATTATGCGGGTGATTAATAAAACACTAAGCCTGTATTGCAGTTTCAACAATGCTTTGATATATAGGCTAATGATATTTATTTATGGACTATACCGTAAAAAAGGCACAAATAGCATCTTCTACATTACAATTGATGGCATCATTCTGCCACGTTTCCTCTTTGAAGGTACGATGAACCGGGCTTCATGAAAGAGTTTTGGTCGTGTCTTTCTGAAACTGGTTGTATTTTACCCGCGCGGTCGTCTTGACACTCTCTTGTGGTCAGACCACAAAACACCAGCGAGGTGGTTCAGAGTGCCCAGCGTGATAGTAATAGGAAATGACATCACCGTGAATACCGGATGTAGTTAGATGCGGAAGGGGTCTTCACGAAGATGATGGAAGTGCTCACTGGTCGTTGTTTATGTTTGGATATGAAGGAATGAATCCATGCGGAATACAGGACACTACTCAAAATTGCATTAATCAAGTAAGAATTAAATGAAAGTTATGTGCATAGCACTGGGTCGAATTTCGGATTTTTGCTTGATTATTTATTCCATCTCGTTAGAACTTGAGTTAACTAGTGCTAGCTACCTAACAGCTAGATAGCTCGTATTGTACATGCTGCCTAACAATATATATTGCACATGTGCTTTCCTTTCATATGCATAATAGGTAGCTACGATCATAATAAATACGCAGATTAGTTGTCGAATGTTATTGCTTTATCTGTAAATTATTGACAAAGTAATCCCTTTCGCTGCTCTTTACAGATGAAGCCAGGAAAAAGTTCCAGCTGTTACCCGCAACTCAAAGCTGTGCTAACTTGCTAATTACCGGGAGCGTTCAATTTCGCCACTGCTGTCATAATTTTCATGTAGATTTGTCTGGCTAGTTGATGGCTAACAAGCGGACGTGTAAACTTTTTCAATAACGTCTTGTCGTTTGCTAGTTTGCATCTCGGTAGCTACCAACTAGCTAGCTAGCTTTCTACATCTTGCCAAATGTATAAGAAATGAATCATCTGTTTTCCAGCTTGTCAACCCAGTTAACCAGCTCATTATCATATATCAATAAGGTAATGTGTCAAGTCGACACTGCATATAACTTTCTAGTTGTCGGAATTTTTGTTTTTGAGAAAAACATTAGGAATGTATAATCTAATACAAGAATGACAGACTAATTGGTGTGACTGTCTTTATCTAATCACAGAACAAATTATAATGTTATCATATTATTAGATATGTTATTGTCTTAAATTGGGATGCCTATAATGAACATTTCACAAAGAATAGTATTATTGTTTCTTGTATACTAGATACGCTCTTATTCTGTGTGATATGCAGAATGTCATCAAAGAAACACAGGTTTTCAGTCAAGTTTACAGATTGTGCTAGGGCTCTAACATTTTCCCAAAGGAGCCAATATGCCCCTAAGTTGAATAATTTAGGAGAACACTAATGCATCCCAGTTAGTTGATATGCTTCTATATTATTTTTTCAGTTTGCACACATCAATTTTCAGGAGCAAATGTAGAGTACTGTATGCTATGAAAAACTTTAATAAAGATTTATAGACACTGATATGTCCAGACAGTAGGTTTTTTGGATTCTCTCCAGGTGTAGTTCACATCCATACACATTTGTAGTTCAACCTTCTTATTAAATTTACTTGAATATGACAGTGTTATAAAACAATAGTCATTCTTCTTTCTTAGAGTTTTGTATGATCTATGTAATAATCTATAAGCATTCGAGCTATATAATGTGTGGACTGTTATTATAATCCTCTGTTTCTTCTCTTTGACAGCACTGAGGGTGCTCGACATGTTGGAGTCTTACGTCACTCCCTTGTTGATGAGCTATGTAAACCGCTACATTAAGAACCTGAAGCCCTCAGACCTGCAGCTGTCTCTTTGGGGAGGAGATGTTGTCCTCAGCAAGCTAGACTTGAAGCTGGACGTCCTGGAACAGGTACTGTATGGCTCCACCACACTTGTTTGTGCTTCAGCGTTTGACATAGGAATTCATTTTTACAAGTAAGATGCAAATTTCCCTTTTGAGTGGCATTTTAATATATGCAGTGACATATCATTTATATTACTCAATAGGCAGTATAATTATGTCTGTATTTTTATTGTGTTATATAGGATTATTGAAAAGCTGAAGTCTGGATAGATTTTTCCCTCTTGAATCTGAAAGTCATGCGTCCATAGACATGTAAATAGACCTGAAGCTAATCTGAAAATTCGTTTTTCATATCACCTTGGGGTTTTGCACAAAGCATGTGATAACTTTGAAGTCTGCATCATGCTACTCAGTAATGGTATCCTGTCATTTGAACTTCTGAAGTAGTTCAAATGACAGGTTCCCAGCTTGACAATCCTGTTAACTAGCAATATTGTGTATATCTCACATGCAGTAAGGTAACTTGACTTGTCAGGTTGACACTGTGTGAAGCACTTTCTAGTTGTTTTCAGAATTTTTGGTTGTAATGAAAAACAGTAGCAATGTAGAATGGAACACAGTATTAGTAAACAAGCATGACAGTCTAATTAGTGTGCATGACCTTCTCTTTCCCTGAAATTCACGAAACTACAGATTATTTTTTTCACCTTAAATTATTGAGACCTTGAATTTAATATAGCTTTTCAACTCATTGTAACCCTGGCTCACATCAGAACTAAAATAGAAATGTAAGTCTGGTGTTGGTATTTAATTTTTCAAGCCATTCTCATTGTATTTAGATTGATGGATTTTTTTTGGAAGACTGTTCCAATTTGCTATGTATTTTGGTACAGTTTGATCTTGTACTTGTAAAATATGTAAAGGTTCAGGCTGCCATGTACTAGGAGTGCTTCTTCTGTCCGCAATGATTCAGCCATTCCAAAATAGCAGACGGAAAACAATACCTAACAGGGAATGTGATGAAAATTCTCATTGAAAGCAGCTTTTGACAGTTTGACACTGGGAACATACTGCTCCTTAGAAGTGTAATGCTATCTTTAAAGGCCGGCAGTATTTATTTCTTTTTGTAGTTTGTAGTCTCTTTATTGAATTTGGCCACGTCTAATCTGCAAAGGAATAATTTTAAAACCATCCTTTAAGTGAAATAATGTTGTCTTTGAAACAGGCATGTGAAAATCCATTATAGCTCTTCCTCAGTTGCATTTAGCTAATTATTAGCCTTTGGCTGGACAGCAGAGCTTGTACGATTCCATGGGATGTTTTTTATTTTCTTAAAAAACTTAGCTTTAGGACAGTTACTGATGCTTAACATGTACACTCATCGTACATAATTGAATCTTTGCGATTCCCTTCCTGTAAACACCATACATTTGGTTTCAGAGGCGATTTGAAGAACTTTTTTTTACTGTTTTTATCTGTGAAGAGGTTTGTTTTTACAATCGCCTTATTGTCTTGCCTAATTTCTGTCCGGGAAAGATGTTTGTCTGTACTGGTATGTAGGGTCCTAGTTTTTGTGGTTTTCCCTCCATGCAGGTAAAGTGAAGTTGGTCTGGCTGTTGAGGTTTGGTCTTTCTCCCCATCCGTAGGAGCTGAAGCTGCCTTTCACCTTCCTGAGTGGCCACATCCATGAGCTGCGCATCCATGTGCCATGGACCAAGCTGGGCTCAGAGCCCGTGGTCATCACCATCAACACCATGGAGTGCATCTTAAAGCTGAAGGATGGGGCTCAGGTCAGTGGTGTCATAGCCTCGCATATCGCAGACCCTTGTGGCATTATTAACCTGACCTGGTGGAGACTGTCATGAAAGAAGTCCACCGGACACAGAGATTCAAGGCACTGGGAAATACTTTCTGGAGCCCTTAGATTATAGAACACCAGTTTCACAATCTTTGGCTTTTCTACCTAGACATTCTTGAGGTATGACTGTGGTCCAGTCAAGAGTTCTGATATTTTGTAGCAGTGTCACTGTCTGACAGTAATTGTGCTCACCCCATGATTATGTGGCAGTTGAGTTACGTTACATATTCCCCCAGTCCTCATTCAGCCTGATGATGCACCTTTTAGCCAACTCTGGAGTCCTCCAGCTGAGCTGTGCAGATTATCCACACATCCCCAAAGCTGAAATCTGAAAATATAGTCTCTCCATGAAAACAAAAAAGAACAACATTTTACAAAGACTTAAGAACAACAGCGGTATCGCCATTCTCATTTTGCATTAATGTTCTTAACCAAGAGGGCTTAGAACTTGTTAATTTGACTTTGCTTAGCAACGCTCTTTCTGATCGCACTCCTCAATGCTTAATTATGTCCCTCAGCGGTCCTAGATGAACCGGGCTAATAACGATCCAATACAAGCAAGCGAAAGGGGGAGAGGCCAGCAGTAAATAAATCATGGCCGCTTTGGTGGAGAATGATGTCATGCCCGCACGCCGTGCCTCATATTTTGATCCACGTTTTCAAAAGCTGGAGGGGGAAAAAGAAGACAGACGTTGGCCATGGCTTTAAAGGAGCCTTCAACAAAGAGCACATTTGGGGACGTCGCGATGAAAGAGTGTCGTCATTCACGCTACCAGAATTAAACATTTGCAAATGCTCTTTTAATTCCTTTGGTAAAATAAGGCCTCCTTTATGCGAAACAGACAGGCTTTGGTGCAAAGCCAAGATCAGAAATGTATTAACCGTTTATTAAACTGTTAATATGTGCATCTCGAAAGGATGATGTATTTATAGTCAGTATTGATATTTTTCTGTTTCTACGACAGTCCTGTTAGTCCTGTCTGCGTGTATTTCTGCTTTATCGCTAGTATGATTAAATTGTGCTTGAAATCGAACAGTAGCACATTGCGTGAATATTACAGTGCAACCTTGACCTCAGTTGAATGCAAAAAAATGGACAAGTAGTCAATGTTTTTGCTCATAACAAGATGCTTATTTGGCAATAAGTCTTGATATCTTTAAAAAAAACATATTCTCATGGAAAGTGAGATGTCTTGTTGGGTAGCTTGTCAGTTTCTTTCTTTCTGTGCAAACATCAGTTAATCAAATTATTAACTTTGTAAAATAACATCAGGAGTATGACTGAAATAAATATTTTTTTAAAGCTTTGTATTAGCCTTACTCCAGACTGATGGCATTAACTGTGATGGTAGGATTGCACCTTTTAGTTGTGGCGCTATATGAGTATGGGAATGCCTTACCAGCTGTCTCCCTTGGGTGGTGCTATGGGCAGTTATGCACCGCTCTGTGGGGCTGTTGGCAGCAGTTGGCACTGACTGGTACAGTCAGTATTTATGCCAGACAGTGGGTCCTGCCCACACAGTGGAACCAGGCATTTTAGCAGAATGAAACACCCAGCAGCCAAATAGGGAATGTTAATGTACATTCGGACAAATTTGGATGAAGGTGAAATTTTGTCTGCGAAGGACGTGACCCTGCAGATTTTGTCAAACAGCTCTTGCGTGAATTAGAGTTCAACTTTAAGGACGGTATAAATGTGCATTCTCGCCACATTTAGTGATCTGGCAAAGGAGTTGTTGTGTGCGTCTCTGCTTTCTTTCATTAACTCCGACCCTGCAGAATGAGAAGTAACATGTCTGTGGCTTTGCGTCTCTGAAATAAAGTGCTTTCATTAAACTTTTGGAAACCAAAGTATTTTAATCAAATAAATTTGTTGGAAAGTGAATTTACGGGCCAGTACAGGAAACAGTGTTGGGGCAAATGGTTTGATGTGTGGGTCCCCAGTTCGGATGGTGGTTTATGGACCGTTGTTGTGGTCTTTTCCTTGATGTTTTGAGTGATGTACATACTGCACCCTTGCCAATTATGCAGTTATGAAAGTTAACGCTGGCTTTGGGGTCAATGTGCTAAACTCCCATTTTTTGGCTTTAAAGAATGTCTGCAACAGATTGCTCTGCCTAAAGTATGCAAAGTCATGTGGAAAGTTGGGGTGGATGTGATGGATGTTGGATGTACTTAATATATTTTTCAGGTGAGGTCTTTGAGCTAATGACAGCTGACATGTTGGAAGGCTGCCTGTAGGCTGCCCAAGTTCACGACCGCTAGGTGACCAGAAGTAGTACCGGCCCTCACTTTCTTTCCATGTTATGCATGAGAGCTAGTTCTACCAACCAGAAGAGTTTGAATGGAAAAGGGTCTGCTTCTGTTCTTGTTCAGTGTGCTGTCACCTCTGTACAGCTACCTAAATAATGCCATAATTAACGATAGTGTTGATCAGGGCAGGAGTGTTTTATAGGTTATACAGTTCTTGGCAAGATGTTCCCCATGCCAGACATAAACCAAATCTTTCAGCCCTAGCGTCACCAGCCTGAAACACGACTAGAGCCCGTTTTATTTCGGTAACTGCCATTTTCCTGGTTGTCCTACTATTGGGGGGGGGGTTAATCCAGGCTTTAGTTAGAAAAGTGCTGGGCTGGGCTTGGGCACACGGCACACCCATTTAGAGGTTGCCCCATCCCTCTTGGCAAAAGTTGGTATAGCCCACACTGGTCTGTGCCTAGAGAGAAGAGGCTATTAACTACAGCTGAGCACATGACGCATAAAAGGGAGCGCGTCTGCCATCTATCAGCTGGAGGACGCCAGTGCATCTGCGGAGACGGAAATCTGAAAAAGATTACAGGGAAGAGTAATATTTATATTATTTTATTTAGGTTTGATTTGAAATATTTTCGTACTGGGAAATGGAGTACGAAGGACATTTTCGTGAGAAGAGCCTGGTCCTACCTGCGCCACCCAGGCAGCCGCCGAATGCGAAGGCGGGTTAAGAGCAGCCGCGCTACAGGAAGGTGGACGTTTCAAGGCCAGATGTCCCATAAGAAACACATTTCAGGAGAAGTCAATTACAGCTAATTATGCGGACCGCCGCAACAGATCTGTACCACATGATCTCTCGGAGCCCTGCGCTAATGGTAAATATCGTACTGCGCTGGTGGCTACTGCTGGAGCGATCGTGTTTCCGCCATTATGGAAATCCAGACTTGTTTTTCTGCTCCGCGCACCGTTTGAGGTCAGAAGGCGTCGATGCGACGTGTGCTCACGTGCTCTGCAAACAGGTATTCCGTACAGATGTTTTCTCGGATTTCTCAGGTCGAGAAAGGATTTTTGGGAAGATTGTAGATGACGTTTGGACAAATTATTTGATGGTATGCGCACCCGGGGAGACGACGCTTTGGAGCGCCGCCAGACTCCCCAACAGAAGCTCCGGCCGGTGGAATTCAAACGAAAGGCTGCAGCCCCTCGCTATCTGACGGGGGGGTAGCGAGCCTCCACTGTCCTGCCATCCCGAGACCCAGGAATGCCAAACAGGCAGTCTTTTCATTTGATTAAGAAAACCTGCGCGTCATAAGTTATATTTATGCTTTCTTAAAAGGCATTAAACTACTTTACATCAAAGGTTGTCACTGACTTCAGAAATCTCCACTGTAGGATAAATCCTACCAGTTGTTTGTTCTATGATAGCGCTTTTTTAAAACTGAGGAGGGAAAAACGATCCTTTAAATCTGTCTTATTTGTCCTAATTACAGCCTGTCAAGGGGATTTTCAAGGACAACTAAGGGATTTATGAAGAAATAGGAACATGATATAAACATTAAAATAGTTTAATGTACATAAATCTCATTTCAGCTTATAGTGACTTGCATATCTCTAGTTCGCCATTGCTTTTATCAGTCAAACTAATCAGGCGGTTAAGCCTGAACTTGGCCTGTGCTTTGTGCACTCAAACCAAAACTTTACCAAAACTTTATTTTGGAGGGATTACTAATAGTATTTTCAGATAACCTTTAGTATTCTTCAAAATCAAATCAAAACGCTGAAATGATGGGAAGATCATTTTGATGTTTTAAAGGAAACTAGATTTTAACTAAGAAGGTAATGCTGTCCAGTGCTTATAGCTGAAAATTCAGATCTTCAGTGACATAGATTAACTCTCATTGTAATTGCACTTGTTGTAGTTTCTGCCCCTTTCATTAGAAAACATTTATTGGATACTTTTAGTTTAGTCTTAGGAAACTTTAACCAACATGGAAAATAATGTAATTAATACAATATGCAGTAATTTTTTTTGTTGCAATTATGTTAAAAACATGAAATTCTGCCCTGAAGAAAACATCCGCATAGCTTTTCAAGTTCAGCGAGGGTTCTGTAATTTAAGTAACGCTTTCAGAGCATTTTCATCGTACTAATTCCTCTTTGGGATTTGGATATTAGAATCTCTTTAGTGCCCATCGGCAAGGAACCAAGAATGCAATTTTAGCTCCCAGCAAAACTGGAAAGAGTTCCACTTTTAGTTGCACTTGGAGATTACAGCTCCTGCTGACAGAGTAATTACCTAAAATGGTATATAATGAGGACTTTTTCAGCTTAGATATATGGGAAAAAATGTGGTCAGATGTTACGCATTAATTTTGCGTATTCTTTCAAAGTGCACCATCCTATTTCTGCACTGCGTCAGAATATTATTTCCTGTCATTCATATTAATGATTTGCTGCCATTTCCCTTTGAAGTTCGCCAAGCTGTGAACATTCATACTTTTGACCTGGGCTTCGCAGTTTGTTGAGAGATGCAGCTTCTCTTATTTTCAGTTTAGACTTATGAAAAGTCTATAAATCGAAGGCAAATAAAACCATGTGGTTGTAATCTTTTTTTTTTTTTTTTTTTTTTTAACGTTGGCCTCAAACCTTGGTGGAGAGGGCCATTTCCAGTCCTGGAGGGCTGTGGGGTCTGCTAGTTGCGTCGAGCCGCTGCTTGTGATTGGATAATTTGAAGGCTTGACGTGAATAGGAAGTCCAGGAGTAAATGGGGTTTTCAGCTGGAAGGGCTCCATCCCTCGAGGTTGGGGTTTTCGTGCACCTAATCCAGGAAACGGATCCCGGTGTATGGTTGAGGGGAGCCCTTCGCTAACGGGGACTTGCGGACATGTTGCGTCGCCTCCTGCGTGACCTTCGGCTCTGTGCGCTCCCTGCATCGGAGGGGAAAGGGATTTCTGGTTCCCTCTGCTCGTCGATTCGTCCAGACCGCGTGGTGGAAGGGCCCGGAGTGCGGCGCTGCGTCAGAGACCACACACGTCTCGCATCAGATACTCCGCTCGGCTCTGATCTGCGCCCGTCTTTAAAAAAAAGAAGCCTTGGAACGCTCCGCGGAACGGGGGATAGGTCCCAAATGGCATCGAAATTTGTACGCCGTTCTTCGCTAACCGCGGGTATTAATAGCTCCTAATGAGAACTCCCCACCCCCCGTTGTTTCGTTTTTCTCTGATGAGAGTTGGGTGTTTCGGTCACAAGCCCCGTTTAGGCCATAGTTTTACTTTTGGCTTTTCCTTTTTCACTGGGAACAGATTGGGGGACCAGAAAAGGGGTGATGGGGGTCAATTTCTGATGGAGCGATTCAAACAAATACTTCAATGAATTGAGGACACTTTTCTAAAAGAGAATTAGCTTTTTTGTTTGAGGTTGGGGTGGGGGGGAAGGGGTACAATCTCTTTAATTAATTATTTTTTAAATAATTTGTGATGTAGGCTTTTAGTCTTGGAAAGGGAAGCACGTTCCTCTCCCACACACACAACCTCCACTTTGCCTGGTATTCGTGTGGGCTGTGAGAAGCGGTTAGCGGCTGCGCTCCCTAGAATAACGCGCAACCAGGTCGTTTACAGTACCAACACCAGGCCTCTATAAAACTTGAAAAAGTGTCTAGCCCACATCAGTTCACTGTCGTCTGTCCTCTAGCGTAACACTTTCGAGAGTTAAATTGCTTTAAAAAAACAAAATTAGGTTTGGGGCTGAGGGAAAAAAAAAAAAACCCCTCATGTCATCTGTTCTCTAGACTTGTGGTGTCTGTCGAATTCCTCGGCTATATTTAGCCAGCCGTTGCACTGAAACAGCACCAGGGCTCCCTGGTCTGCTGTGTTAAAGAGATAATTGCTAACATTGACAGAACAGAGCAGTGTGAGGACATCCCAATGTCTGAGGACAAGCAGCCCCGAGCCCTGGGGAGAGACCCGTGATCACGGAGACCAGACGAGGCCGGAAACGGCTATGACCGACCCTGCTGTGGCTGGGCCTATATATAACAATGCAACTGTCAGGACTACATGGCAGATGGAATGCATTGTTATACCGCTTTTCCCAGCAACTACGGCGACACGAAGAGCTTCACCATTAATGCCTCTCGTTAACCCTTTCACACACACACTCGCGCACCAACGGCGAAAGGCAGCCAAGCAAGGCGCCCACCAGCTCGTTAGGAGCAATTAGGGGTTAGGTGTCTCGCTCAAGGACACTTCATCACCAGGGCCAGGGATTGAGCCAGCAACTTTCTGATTGCCAGACCGCACTGCCTCCTGAGGAATAGTTATATATACCATAACTATAACTGCTGTGAATAATTCAGATGCAGGTGTTTTTTTTAATGAAACCAGATAGGGTTCCCTTTGGAGGTCGCTCTGTGTCTGACAGGACGTGTGGGAGGACGGGACTTTTGCTGCTGCTGCTGATGTGGAGGATCTGATTGGAGCAGTGCTCTGAGATGAGTAGGGGGGAGGGGCCTTCAACTCGTGTGTTGTTTGGCCTCCGTTCAGGGATATTTATAGTTTCCTTACAGGCTATTTTTAGTTCCCCCACAACCTCACGCGGTATAAATAATGTGTTTTTCTGGTGAAATAGAATATCATTTCACTTTTTAACTGTTAACCATGCCACTCTACCACTAAGGTTTTTTTTTCTTTTTTACATTTGAAAGGTTTATGTTCTTGGTTTGACTCGCACAGTGATTTTTACTGATACACTCATTCCTGTTTTGGCTAGTTGATCTGATTTTTGGACTTTATTTCCGACGTCAGTTATTTTGTTTATTTAATTTATTTGTTAACATGATTGTGTATTTTATTTGCATACAAAGTTACATCATTCATGGAAGCTTGCAGTGTCTCTGTAGGGATTTCTGATTCACAGCCCTCCAGTTCGGTCCTGTACTTTCCTGTACTTCTCTTCTGCCTGTTTATGAGTGGCCATGGTCTTTTAAAAGCTGACTTCTTGCCAGGCCTGTGTAAAGACCTTTCTCTATAGTCCCGGTAGGAAGGTATGTTCTGACCTCAGTTCTGAGGTCTGGTGTGCCAGCAGCATCAGCAGTGCTAATGTTTCTGGGTACATGAAAAAAAGCTGGACCCTGACCCTGGAGCTCATTCTCTGTTTGGAGATAAAACCGTAAGGAAAGAGCGGAACACGGAAAAGAAAACAGCCCTTGGAAGTTTGTAATCAGATAGCGCAAACTGGATAATCTCCGACCAGCGCCGTCCGGAAACCTTCGCTTTGATTCCCCCGGCTCACGGAGGGCAAATGGCTCACGGAGATTGGGCCGTAAATCCGCTCGATCAGCGCCCGCACGCGCCCAGGTACTCGCCCGCCCGCCTGCCCGCCCGCCAGCTCGCCCGCCCGCCGCGCTCGCCCGTCAGAGGGGAAAAGCCACGCCCTCGGCACCTCTTCAGGCTGACCTTCACCTGCGAGTCAGCCTGACGTCGTCGTGCGCCCCCCCCCACCACACACCCGTTCATAAGTGTTCTGTCGTTCGCACAGCGTGCGCTATCCGCCGGGGGCTGGAGAAAGCATGACGCTGTTAGCGGGGAGTCAGACAATGGCGGTATGTTTCCAATATGGGGAATCGCATTGTAATGCAGTCCAGTGATTTTGTTTTCCTCAGGCTCAGTGTCTGAGAATGTGTGCCTCGCGTTACCGCTGGCCGGACTGTTTGGACTGCGTCTGTGACGTCCTGATGCCATTCAAGTTATAAGCCTCCTTTTAAGAATTTCTTAGAATAAATTGCGTCTCGGAGCAAGAGAAGTTGAATTAAGGGGAATGGAACATGACATCGTGAAGTGAGATGAGCGAGGGATGAAGGAGGGATGAGGGAAGGACAGCGTATCCACGTTAAGAAGTGGTGTGAAACGACAGCAGAGCGAAGGAGGGGGTGGGGGTAGGGGAAGGGGGGGCTGGAAATCCCAGATGTGGGGTGTTTACACTGGGCCTGACTGGTCAGCCTGTCAGAAACACCCCAGGGCCCCCCCGCCTGGGCCGTCTCTCCTGCCAACCAGCTTTTGTGTCATCGTCCCCCCCCCTCGCCACTCACTCCTGAGACTGCACGCCTTTCATTCCCCGACTCCACACACACTTGTATATTTTCACAGCCAGCCCCTCAAAGTGCTGAGAAGGTGCAGCTCCTTAAACCCGAGGTTTCGCTTTGAGTAGCTGGCCTCGTTGGTAAGGTTTGTTTGCGATGTAGCCTAATCTGCATTGCGTCTCGTCCCGTGGGCTCGTAGCTTCGGGGTTTTAGCCCGGGGGCTAATGCTCATCCCTTCACTGCGTGCATTACGCTGGTAATGGCATGTGCTGTTTGATTATGGAAGCCGTTGGCTTTGGGAATCCAGGTGGGCCGTCAGAGTACCTGTTTATTTCTGTTAGCCGGCGGTTAGAACCTGAGAGGCCTGCAGGCTGCTGTTCTGGCTCACATCTGCAAGTCTTTTTGGCGTTAAACTATAGGGACTAATTGGCTCACCTTTCCCTGTTTCTGGCCTCTGCTTTTCAGGTCCAACAATAATCAATAAACCGGCTCAACATAAGCTGACCATGGGGGGTCCTCATATTATTTTTCATAAGTAATTTTTAGTGAAAACACCACTTGTGTAGCAGACATTGGTAAAATAAGTAGCCTGTTTGAAATTTCTTAGCACATCAAACACCAGTACACTAACTCTGTATACTGACAAATTTTAAAAGAAACATATTTCCACCAATATTTACAATAAAGTCATTCTTTCATTCTTTGAGTGAACATTTGGTTTACTAACATTTTGTTTAAGATTATTAGCGACCTGCGGAATGCATTTTCAAATTTTACTGGGACTGAAAGATTTAAAAAAAAAACGTTTTGACCCAGGTCTGCTGTGTATCTATTTTTCTGTTTTCCTTTTATTTAAACTGCAATTATTTTTGGACATTTTATTAGCATTACGCAGAAACCCGTCTATTCTTTTATTCTTTGAAGCCATCTGTTCCCCCTTTATCGCGCCGGCGTAACGGCGTTTGGTCTGTTTTTAGCGTCAGAGCGCAGCCCGGGCTGATGGCATCACCTGTGACTCAGCCTGACGTGGTTGTGCTGGGGGTCAGCGTCCATGTGGCGGGACGCTGCTCTCCGGGCCCCGGTGTCGGCTTCGCGCCGCCTCCGCCGAGCCAAGTACGCGCAGCTGCGCCGCTCTGCCTTTTCCTCTTCCGTCCCAGCGCGGTCTGCGCTGGACCCGGGCCTTCGCTCCCCCCCACCCCCCGCCCCACCGCTGCCTTTGTCTCTCATAACCCCGAACGGTCCGGAGGGCCACTGTGCAGCGGTCCAGCAGACCAAAGGAAGCCTCCTTCCCCTGGTCTCGCTCCGCCGTGACTCGGTCTCCCCGAGGTGAGTTCCTGCCAGTAGCAGCTGGGCGCTGAGGTTATCCCGCGTGGCCACAGGAAGTGTGCGGCGCGGCTTCGTCCCCGGCCTTCCTGCGTCCGCCGAGTCGGCCTGCGATCGATACGCACCGGACGCCGGGCCTCCCCGCGGCCGTCCCCAGCCGCGGCCGCTGGCAGGATGCGTCCCTCTCATCTCCGGCTAGCCCATTGTCTGTGCCATCAACCGCACTGTCTGCCGGGATGGCGTCGTCACGGAAAAGAGCGCAAAACAACCCGCTTAGACACTACGGGTCGGACCGTGTGTACGACCGTGTGAGGAAGAATCAAAACGTCTGGAGTTGGGGTGCGAAGCTTTGATGCGCTACACGAACGCTTTTAAAGTGTAGCACAGCAGCGGCGCATTCTTGATTCTGGTGAAATAGTGGTGATTAATGTTGCGGCGCTGTTGAGTCGCCGTGGGAACGCGCGCCTATGTGGCTCCACATTAAAGGGGGGATGTGGGTGGTCCGTTCTCCACGTCTGCGGGTGCACATGCTCCGGGACCCTCGAGCCCACAGCGCAGTAACTCTGACAGTGTAATGCAGCCGATAGAGCCGATAAAAGGGCATGTGAAGATATAGCACTGAAAGTGTAATTGGAATGTGATGAAACATTCGAGCGGGGAATAGAACTCCGTACATGGGCAGTGCGCCCTCGTATATCACATGTGCAGAGCTCGCACGTGCTCTGTTACTGTAGACACGGCTAACGACCCGCATTATATCGGTTTAGCATTCCTTAAGTATGTTTAGGGAGAACGCCGTATTTGTTTGAGCACTTTGCGACGATGATAACAATAGCGCTAAGAGCTAATTGCAGGGGACGGATTTACGTGTAAGATATAGATTACTCGTACCGCCCGGCTTATTTAGGTTCTGGGTCTTACGGTTTGTTGTCTTTGTTTGGCAGCCGAGTTTGAGTGAAACCGCACACTTGCCCCGGCGCACACCGGCTGCGTTGGGTGTCCGCACCGAGCCGAGCCACGCTCTGTGATCCGGGCCTGAGAAAGGAAGAATGCAGTTTGAGTAATTGCTCGACATGTCACTCTTCGTGCAGGGGAGAAAAAAAGGGATTTCGAAGGCATATGGTTAGCCCGAAAAGATAATAAACAATGCGTGTCTTGAGAAGTGTATCGCCCACTTGACACAGACCACATTGCTTCTTAAAATGACCAACATGATAAGAATTTACATGTGTTATAATTATCTTGTAATTGCTTAAATCTTTTGCAAAACTTGGAGACAGTTATAATTTCCAGCTGGGGGGGTTGTGGGTTAGGGCTGGGTGGGGGGGGGTGTCCACTTTGTTGTATTGTTGAGAGCAACGCTGGGGGAAGTGCGTTGGCTCTGGGCCCTCCTGAGGCCTTGCTGTGCATATATGGAATATGAGTCATCTTAAAATAATTATAGACGTGTCAACAAATTTTTGCAATTAGAAAAAAAGACCAAAACTGTACAGTGGATAGTTTGCGCTGTGCTACCCCGCGTGACTGCAAGGGGGCGCTACAGTGTGGAGGCCAGGACCAGGCGCGGTAACCTCCGTGACCCTCGAAGAGGGTCACATCTCGGCACTCCCTAAACCGAGCGCCCTGCAGAGGTCTCTGCCCTGTGAAGTCCCAGGGTGCTCTTTCTGTTATCGTCCGAGTCGTCCGTCTGCTAAGGTGTAGGGGCGGGTGTAAATGTGGGCGTTGATGGGTGGAGTGCGGTGGACGGTTTTCAGGCTGTAGGTCTGACCCGAGCAAAAATGTTTTGTAAAACAGTGAAAAGTCTGGACATCCATACCCCCTACTTCTGCGCCCTCTTCCTCCAGGTTACATGTCAGTCCTTAAACCCACCCAATGTAATTTCCACACTCAACGGAACAGATCTTGAGACAGTCACATCCTATAAATACTTGGGCATTTGGCATGATAACACCTCATCCTTCATGCACCACATTTCTAAGCTTCAGACCAAAATAAAATCCGGACTATATGGCAATCACTCATCATTCACTTAATTTGTCCATTTACTCTTAGTCCAGCTGACCATTCGGCCAATTCTAGATTATGCTGATGTCCTTTATATATCAGAGTCTAAGGGTGCACTTGGGCATCTTGATGGGCTCTGCCTCTCTGCCATCAGGTTTGCTACCAGTGCCCCTAGCAGAGCGCAATATCACCATCTTTACGCAACTGTTAACTGGCCATCCTTACACACGTGCCACAGAACCACTGGCTCACTCTTATTTATAGGACTGCTTGGTTTAACCCTGTGAGTGTGTCGGTGTGAGTGTGCGAGGGAGGGAGAGAGAGAGAGAGATTGAGATAATGAATGTGTCCTTGCATGCATACACGTGTGTGTGTGTGTTTGTGTGTGTATCAGAGAGAAAGAGAACGTGTCTCTATATTCATGCACGTGTGTGTGTGTCTGTGTGAGAGAGAATGCGCTTGTGTGTATGTGTGTGTCTGTGTGAGAGAATGTGTGTGTGTCTGTGAGAGAGGGAATGTGTGTGTGTGTGTCTGTGAGAGAGAAGGTGTGTGCGTGTGTCTGTGAGAGAGGGAATGTATGTGCGTGTGTGTCTGTGAGAGAGAGAAACGTGTGTGTGCGTGTGTGTCTGTGAGAGAGAGAAATGTGTGTGTGCGTGTGTGTCTGTGAAAGAGAACGTGTGTGTTTGTGTGTCTGTGAGAGAGAACGTGTGTGTGTGTGTCTGTGAGAGAGAGCGTGTGTGTGTGTGTGTCTGTGAGAGAGAACGTGTGTGTGTGCGTGTGTGTCTGTGAGAGAGAACGTGTGTGCGTGTGTCTGTGAGAGAGAACGTGTGTGTGTGTGTCTGTGAGAGAGAACGTGTGTGTGTGTGTCTGTGAGAGAGAACGTGTGTGCGTGTGTGCAGGCTCTACACATTGCAGTTATTAGCATCGGGGGGACTTGCCAGTGTTGTCGGAATGCTTCACATGCTCAGTCTGGCTCTGTGGTTTGTTGATGGAGACATCTAAAGAACCATAACCTCTCAGATCTAAATCAGGAAGGCTTTCTCTCTCTGTCTCACACTCACTCTCCTCCCTCTGTCCCTGTCTCATTCAGTCTCCATCCCACACTCTGTCTAGCACAGCCTTTCCCCCCTCCCTCTCTCTTACTCTCTCTATTTCAGTCTGCTCTCCAATAGTAATCATCTGTTTTACAGTCCTTGCATTATTGCAGTGCATCATTTTAATAATTACCATTGTGGGGGTTTTTGTGGGGTGAAAGCACTGGTCCATTGTGCACTGATGCACCTCGCAGGCTGGACCCAAATTTTGAACTTGGCGTTCTACAGCGTGACCCATGATTTGGCTGTGACATCACGTTCGAAGGGAGAGTTTCCTCACCTCAGCCTGCAGCAGCGACTCCTTGGTGGCTAGCAGCTAGCCAGCAGGTGCCTGCAGTGCTGCCTGCAGAAGATGTGCTGTCCTCCATGTGGTATAGTATTGTCCACATATGCTCAAGTTAGGGTGTAAAATTCGCTGTACATAATTTGCTTTCTGCGAAGTGAAAATTGTCACAAACCTCACCATTTTGAAATTAAACAGACTTGTTATTTACATTGATAAAAATGCCGGGGCTGACAGAGAGCCTGTCTCTGTCCTTTTGCTGTGAATGGACGGAGGCTGTAGGTATGTTGTGAGAGAGCACACGCCTCTCACTGTGCTCTGAGTTTGGGCAGGCGCTGCAGTCGCTGGAAGAAATGCGCTTGTGGAGGACGGGCAGACGGTTAGACAGCCCGCACGCCCCCCTGGGGGGAGACTTGTGCTCTGAAGCCCCTCCCCTGCAGATGAGTTCTTGGGATTATGTCATCTACCAAGCATTCGCTGTTCCTTATCCCTCTTTTCTGTTTTTGGTCACGGGAAGCGCACAGAGCTGCAGATACGAGAGTTGCCATGGCCACCGCTGGACTTGCGCAGTTGAGTTGCAGAGTCCCGTTGGGGTTATTTCTGCTGTTCCCCTGGTGCAGTCCTGGCCTGTGCAGAGCTCTGACCAAAGCCTAGGACTAAGCTAGTACATAAAAACTGTGTGTGCTGACGACCTGTCAGGAATTGTGATTCACTGTACAGGAGACCAGGGGGCTGTGAGTCAGGTGGAGGGAGGGGCTATGAGACGGGGGAGGGGCTGTGAGACGGGGGGAGGGGCTGTTAGGTGGTGGGAGGGGCCAAGCATATGCTGAGGAGGGAGAGAATCTGGTGAGCTCTGAGGCCTCCCCGGGGCTCTCTTCAGGTCTCAGCCCTGATTGGTCGACTTTGCTTCATAAGAACTGAAGGGATTTTTGATGCTCCAACACCCTTCAGCCCAGCAGCTTTATTCTAAGTCAGATTTGTTGCGCATTACGCTCAGTTCTAGCAGCGCGGCGGCTACTGTACCGCACTGCGCATAACACAGCAAAACACTGTTTTACACCGTGCGTGCTCAAGGCTGCAAACTGTCTTATGGGTGATTATGAGCTTTACCCAGTTGTGTAATGTGCGGTGGCCTTATTGAGAACCTTGGCACGCGGTCATTTCTGTAGAAGGGGCGTGGTCGCTCGAGCCGTTCACCCCCGGCTTCGGGCTTCTTTCTCCAGCACCTCCCGCCCCGATACCCATGGACGGGAACAGAACCCACACCCTTGCGGTTTTCGCAAACACATGGGCCGCACCTGTCCCGCGTCCTCACATCTGCCCGGCAACTGTGAGCCATTACCCCTGTTCAGGCTCGTCAGAGACGGAGCCATTTCTGGCCTCTGGAGAAGCCTGAGCCGGGCCCTCCGGTACTCAGTCTGACCCCCGCCTTCGTCTTTTATCGCAGTTCTGGGATCGTAGGAGGCAGCCATTAAAACGCGCCGGGCTGGAGCTGGGTTCTGCGCCCGGGCCTTCTTGGCCGCGCTGCCCGACGGTGACATCACCGCGACTCGGTGATTATGCGGCCCTTGGCTCGCTGCTCTCTCGCGTCCCTCTAACGAACACGGCTCCTTTCTGGGCTTCCGGAACGGGGCGCACGCTTGGAAAGGTCGCCAGGAGCGCCTCCGTGGTAACGTTACGCAGGGGCCGAACGTGCTCGGTAACGCTTTCTGTGCCGCCGGGCCGGGTGAACAGCGCTAACGTTAGCATGATAACAGAGAGAGCCTGGCGCTCAGGCGCCCTTTGTAGTGGGCGGGATCGTTTTCTAGGCATGTGGCGTGTGAGGCAGCGAGTTGCCCAGAAGACATTCTGCTGGGTATGAAGAAATAAATAAGAAGTGAGCCCCTCTGAATGTTGGGTGGGTTTTTACAGGCCTGGCGTTTGAAGGTTGGGGTATGCTGTTTATGGGGGCCGTTACACAAACATGTACAGTATTCGCTGCGGTGTGCGGTTCCGCGGGAGAAACGAGGCTCGGAAAATGTTTTCGTGGAAGTATCATAATTACAAGCTAGGCGGCGTTCCGTAATGAAGTAATTTGACGGATTTGTTCCCGTCAGTGTTTCTCGGCTGCCCGTCTGCAGATGGCTTGCAGATGTGACCGTGGTAAACTTGCCTACCTGTCGACGTCGGGGAGCCGGCTGCGTTCGCCTCGCCGGCAGCGTCGCTGCCTTGACCGTGTTCTCTTTGGGAGGTGAAGGACTTTTCCCAGGATGTTTATAGTGTAGAATGGTGGTGGTGGTGGTGGGGGTGTGGCCTGGTATCTTGGCAACATTTCCAGCCCAGTTCTCTTCAGTTGCCTTTTCATTCCTACATCTCAGCTGCTGTCTGTTGAGCTTTCTGGTCCATTCTGGTTCATCCCTCACTGTGAAATGATCCTGAGGTGAGTGAAAGGTTCTATATGGATATGTTCCTTTATTATTATCAAGCTCCACTGCCAACACAGCTCCTAAATATTTCTGAAACCCTGTAAAAAAAAAAAAAAAAGGAATGTTTAATAACTTTATAACACTGTAAGATTGTTTTTGTAACCACTCATTGACAGTTGTAAGACCTTTATAACAAGAGTGATAATTCATATGCATGCTTAGCCACTTATTACAGCTGGCGTCGCAGGCCATACAGCACGTAGGGCATCACAACCTGAAGGCAGTTTATGTCAGTGGCAAAAAAGAACATTTTATGAATACTCTGACTGACATTAATGTGTGAATCAGCATTAATGAATTGTAATAATGTATAATTAGGTAGTCTGCATAAGACCCCAGTGTCAAGTTTTACAAAAACAGATTATTTTCTAATAATATAGAGTAATGCTCAACCCATGTATGCAACACCCCCCCCCCCCTTCCCCCATGCAGCTGGGGGTTGGATTCCCTGCCATGGTGCTTTCTGTACTGTGATCCCATCTCTGTCTCTAACCTTCTGTGTTTTCCTTCTGTCTGAATACAGATTAAAAAAAAATACATAAGGTGGGTGGACTGTCTGCACTGCTTTAAAAAAAGAATGAAAATCACTTTCCGTGCCAGTTATGACTAGCTGGCGGTCCCACAGGGAGGCGTGTAATTGGCTGTAGCACTGCCCTGTGATGGATGACCTATGATATCGGTTGTCTCTTTCCTCATGAGCGACTCCTCTGACCGATTGGGCGCCTGCAGTCTGACTGCTTCAGCTGCATCAGCTGCGTCAGCTGCGCTTGAAGCAGCACTGGCTGCGCAGCTCGATCGCTCCATGGACCTGAGGCTATGAGACTGGCTTTAGAATGCAATTGGGCGTTCCAGATTTGGAGAAAATGAAACGTCCGGGATAAAAATTGGTTAAAGGGATTTTTCACATTCTTTTGCGCAGAATAAGCAGCTTTGGAGTTACATGAAGTGCACACATATATATTTTTTGCTTTAACCGCCTTTCCCCCTCAGTCTCTTAAAAATTATTATAATTATAACCCAGTGTCCAATTTATATGTCCGTTGTGGTTATGAGTTAAACCACAAACCCCTGTGTCGTGATTGGCCCTATATTAGCCATTGTAAAGGCAGCGGGTCGACAGAAACTTCTGTCAATTATCTGAAATGTCCTTCAGCGCACACGGAACTGTCCGGAACAATCTCAAACGTCCACTAAAAGTGAAACGATGTAAAGGAACAACGGGGAGCGAGCTCTCCCTTTCAAACGGAACGTGCTCAATCAGGGCTTTTCAGCGCTTTCCCTCGATTGGCAGCGACACACGCACCAGAGGTTCCAGCTCGCTTTGCGGCTTCTTCCGCTGTGATTCGCGGAGAGCTCTCGGCGCGGAGCGCCCGTGGTTCCCGACGTGCCGAGCGGCTCCTGTTACAGGCCCGTTTCAGAGGTGCGCTCCCCCCCCCCCTCCGTGTGAAGATGAATGGTGGGAAAGGACGGCCCCAGCGCGTTTACGCTGCTCACCGCCGCGCACCTCCGGCTCCTCCAGGAAGCCGTATTCCGTTAGCGCGCGGCGCTTGTATTGTTCGGCGCTTCGGCTCTGCTGAACCGCCGCAGAGGGGCGGGGGGAGGGGGAGAGAGAGGACGGAGGGGGAAAGAACCTTTTAATTAGCCGCTTTCAGCGGGACAGTTAATCAGAGTCACGCCGGCCAATCGCGTGTGATATTCACCCGAGTCCTGTTCCGCCGCGTAATGCCCGCTCCTCTGCGCGAGCCAGCTGCGGCTCCGCGTCCGCTGCGCCGGGGCCGTGGGGCCGACGCGGCGTGAAACGCAGGCGGGGGGGGGGGGCCTTTTTCGGCCGATCGGGGAGGAGAAAGCGAGAGCCGCGTCTTTAATCACACGCTAATGGCTTTCTGCATTTGTTACAGTTTCATTAAAAAACCATTAGCGGCTCATTTTTAGCGCGGGTGATTGATGCGGGGGGGGCGGGGGGGGGGGGCGTTTGGAGCGAGCCGCGATCCGTCTCTGCATTCCGCGGGAGGGGCGTCGGGGGGGAGGGGGGAAGGGGGCGCTTTAAGTTTCAGGAGGTGGTGCTGTGCCAACGCTCACCATATCCTGCCATCCCTCTTTCAGCCCTAATTTTCCCCAGTGCCAGCTGCAGCCCAGACCCCGGGGACTGGTGTCATCCTGGGGAAAGAGTAATGGTCTCCTTGAGTGCTTTTAGTGGGGGAGAGCGATGAAACGGGAGAAATCACTACAAATGAGTCTGCCTCTCCGTAGTGGACATAGGGAGACGGAACTTTGTGTAAGAAGCTGGTTTCTCCTCAATAGTATAGATAGGGAGATGGGACTTTGTGTGTGAAGGTGGTTTCTCCTCTCTGTGGTGGAGATAGGGAGATGGGACCTTGTGTAAGAAGCTGGTTTCTCCTCTCTGTGGTGGAGATAGGGTGATGGGACCTTGTGTAAGAAGCTGGTTTCTCCTCTCTGTGGTGGAGATAGGGAGATGGGACCTTGTGTAAGAAGCTGGTTTCTCCTCTCTGTGGTGGAGATAGGGAGATGGGACTTTGTGTAAGAAAGTGGTTTCTCCTTTCTGTAGTTGGGATACAGACTTCATGGGTCATGGGACTTGAAGTTCATTCTGGTGAGGGATTAGCTCAGTGCACCAGGGCTGTGGAAGCGCACCTTAGTAACAGCCCACGGCTGCAGTTCCCGGTTGACTGTGTGAATCTGTGTGGCCCGGTACCTTGTTCACCAGAGCTGGGCCTCCGCCCTTCCTCCTCTCCCTCCCTCACCTCAGCCGTCTTCTGGTGCTTGATTGCCTGCTCACACAGTGTGGTGCCTGGTGTCTGGAGCCCCAGGGGAGAGCGGCCCTCCTGATTGGCCGGGCCCTCCCTGGGGGGGGGGGGGGGGCGGGGGGCGGCACTCGGCGTGGAGGACAAGGCCTGGCCGTGTCAGGCCGGAGGGGAGTCTGTTTGAGTCGGGGAGATAAGGAGGGATCGGGTTCCTCTCGTTTATTTTCTCACTCCGGTCTGCCGCCCTCCCCTGACCAGCCCTTCTCTCGAGGCCCGGTGCTTTGAAGTCAGCGTGAGTTCACAGAATGACGGATAAAAAAAGAAAACAACTCGCAAAAGTCCTTATCCTTCCAGCGCACTAACGAACCCAAACTAACGGTGCAGATCTCGCACATCATTAAGCCATTTGCATTCCCCCTTCTGTAAACCTGCCCGCCTGTTTATGGAACTGGAAAGGGCCAATTGCATACCAAAAAAATTAGAAATGCGTTGGCAATATAAGAAGCTTAATTTGAATCGCATTTCTTTTTTTATGAATGCATCCAGAGCAAACAACAAGTGTAAATATTCTGCAGATTTGTTTAGTTTGGGGTAAATTGATGTTGAAATGAGTGTGTTCGGCGCTGGGTTTGTAACATACCAGATCGGTGAGGCAGGTTTACTGAACATTTTGAATGTTTTTCACTCAGTTCTTCTCTCTGTTATAGTTTGGTTGAAGTACTTTCTTCCATCCTTGCGAAGAAATGAAAGTAATATTTGTATGTAATGTGTAATATTTGAAATATGAAGAAGGCCATTAAAATGCAGTAGACACAGGTGAATTCCAGGGGTGTCTGAAGGGCCTGGTGGGGAGTCAGTGTAGTGTGAGTCTGTGTCTCTTCTGTTGCTGAAGGGAGGTGAAGTAGAGTTGCAGAGATCTGACAGGGCCACCATGTCTGACTGACTGAGTGAGTGAGTCAGTGAGTCAGTCAGTCAGTGTATATAATATGGTTATGGTGTGTGTGTGTGTGTGTGGAGTGCTATATGTGTATACATGTGTATGTATATGTTTCTGGTGTTTTAAGTATATGCATGTTTGTGCATATGGTGTGTGTGTGGTGTGATATGTATATATATATGTGTGTGTGTGTGTGTGTGCGGTGTGATATGTATATAAGTGTGTGTGTGTGTGTGTGGTGTGATATGTATATATACGTGTGTGTGTGTGTGTGTGTGCGGTGTGATATGTATATATACGTGTGTGTGTGTGTGCGGTGTGATATGTATATATACGTGTGTGTGTGTGTGTCGGTGTGATATGTATATATACGTGTGTGTGTGTGCGGTGTGATATGTATATATACGTGTGTGTGTGTGTGCGGTGTGATATGTATATATACGTGTGTGTGTGTGTGTGTCGGTGTGATATGTATATATACGGTGTGTGTGTGTGCGGTGTGATATGTATATATACATGTGTGTGTGTGTGTGGTGTGATATGTATATATACGTGTGTGTGTGTGTGCGGTGTGATATGTATATATACGTGTGTGTGTGTGCGGTGTGATATGTATATATACGTGTGTGTGTGTGCGGTGTGATATGTATATATACGTGTGTGTGTGTGCAGTGTGATATGTATATATATGTGTGTGTGTGTGGTGTGATATGTATATATACGTGTGTGCGGTGTGATATGTATATATACGTGTGTGTGTGTGTGCGGTGTGATATGTATATATACGTGTGTGTGTGTGTGTGGTGTGATATGTATATATACGTGTGTGTGTGTGTGTGCGGTGTGATATGTATATATACGTGTGTGTGTGTGTGTGGTGTGATATGTATATATACGTGTGTGTGTGTGTGTGGTGTGATATGTATATATATGTGTGTGTGTGTGTGTGCGGTGTGATATGTATATATACATGTGTGTGTGTGCGTGCGGTGTGATATGTATATATACGTGTGTGTGTGTGTGTGGTGTGATATGTATATATACATGTGTGTGTGTGCGTGCGGTGTGATATGTATATATACGTGTGTGTGTGTGTGCGGTGTGATATGTATATATACATGTGTGTGTGTGTGTGCGGTGTGATATGTATATATATGTGTGTGTGTGTGTGTGTGTGTGTGTGTGGTGTGATATGTATATATACGTGTGTGTGTGTGTGCGGTGTGATATGTGTATATACGTGTGTGTGCGGTGTGATATGTATATATATGTGTGTGTGTGTGTGCGGTGTGATATGTATATATACGTGTGTGTGTGTGTGCGGTGTGATATGTATATATACGTGTGTGTGTGTGTGCGGTGTGATATGTATATATACGTGTGTGTGTGTGTGTGCGGTGTGATATGTATATATACGTGTGTGTGTGTGTGCGGTGTGATATGTATATACTGTGTGTGTGTGTGTGTGTGTGTCGGTGTGATATGTATATATACGTGTGTGTGTGTGTGCGGTGTGATATGTATATATACGTGTGTGTGTGTGTGGTGTGATATGTATATATACGTGTGTGTGTGTGTGTGTGCGGTGTGATATGTATATATGTGTGTGTGTGTGTGTGCGGTGTGATATGTATATACGTGTGTGTGTGTGTGCGGTGTGATATGTATATATACGTGTGTGTGTGTGTGGTGTGATATGTATATATACGTGTGTGCAGTGTGATATGTATATATATGTGTGTGTGTGTGGTGTGATATGTATATATACGTGTGTGCGGTGTGATATGTATATATACGTGTGTGTGGGGTCGCTCCCCGTCTTCCTGTGCTCTAACTCTCGATGGGTGCCCACTTAGGCTCAGAGTAGGGGGTCCCCCCCGCCTGTCACTCAGACGGCCGGTCTGCAGGGCCGCTGGTGGGGCTGGGAGAGCGGGCGGAACCCGGCCTTCTCTCCGCGCCGTCATCTTTCTGCAACAGCTGAGCTGACATGCCCCCAGGCCCCCCCTCGCCCCCCCGCGCCCCGTCCCGCCGTGGCATCGGCGGGATCGTCTTACTCGGGAGCAGCTGAGGCGGCCTGCATTCGTCTGAGGGCTTCCCCCAAAAATCCATTTCTCAGCCCTGCTCCCTTCTGACGGGCACACAGAGTGCCACAGTGCGCCTCCCAGAAAGCAGCCGCTGGAACCGGAAGGGCTAAGCTGGCGAGTTCATGGCTGGGTACGGCTAATGGGACATCGCTTGCTCCGTAAACCCCATTTAACCCCCCGTAAAACACTGTGTGCCCAGACCCCAAAAGAAAAATGAAATATCGTTTTATTCCTCACCCAAACACCAGAGATGGCGCTTTTTGAAGCTACGGAAAATGACCGAGTGCGAGCAATCAGCGGCGATCTGGTTTCTGTTATTGCCAGTTTCCATCATTTCAGCCTGATGAGTTCTTTATTATTCCCTGTCCTTTTGTTTACCGACTCCCAGCGCTTTGCAATGGAAAAGCGGGCCGTGTGGTGTTTGTGTCGGGGCCCGGCTTCGTGCTTCGCGTAAGCGTTTCTCCCCCCCGCGCTTCGACCGCTGTGGCGTTTTCACCCCGTTTACTTTACCCGGCCCGGCAAATCGCGACTTCGCGAGCGGCCTTCTCCGAATTATGCGAAGCGTGTTTAAAATGTAATCTTCGTTAGCGAAAGCGGAGCTGGTTACGTCGCGTCAAGCGGAGGGGGGGGGGGGGGGGGCGCCCAGATGTGATTCATTTTGACACCTTCGCTGTTTACATTACTCGGGATAACTGTGACTTTGGAGACCCCGCGATTTCTATCCGCCGCTAAATGCTAACCAGATGTGCTCCGGCTCGGCGTTGACCGTCTGCACATGCCTGGTTCGACTGTGAAAAGGTTACTCTGCTTTATGAACTCTAATCAGTGCCATACCGGAGGTGAACGCCGCTGTGCGCCAAGGAGCCCGCCGTGGGCTTTTTTCCCTCCTTTTTTTTGGGTGCTGGATTACCGGTTGGTATTTCTTTTGACTTTTATTGGGGGCTAATTTCCTTGTTGAATCTGTGGTGTTGAAGCAGGAAGAGGAACCGATATTGCCCGGTATTTGTTTCTGGTTCACCCAGTTGATTGTGGGCATAGTAGTAGTACCTCTTTATTTATACGTGCTTCAGTTTGAATAAAACAAATTGGCACAATAGTCCTTTCATCAGCCGAAATGGAACTTTCTGGAATCTTCGTTATGAAGGAAGAGACAGCTCTTTGGAGCTGGCTGTAAATGTGATGTGCGGTATGTCTTTATTTCTCTGGCCGGGGTTCAGCGTGAGTTCCTTTTACGTTTTCCTTTGCAGATACACATATTTATTTGGACAGTGCTCGTTTGCGCTCCTGGTTAAATTCGGCGCTCTGCGGCGCTGCAGTAGCTCCCAGTCCAGACAGCTCGAGCCCCAAACCCAGCGGTCATGAGTCCGGCGCCCCCCGCAGGTCGTCAGCGTTGCCCCCCTCCCCCCTCCCCCCCCGGTTCCTGATTGTTTTTGTTGCGCCTTATCTCCCGGGCAGCCGAGCACTTTCCTGCGGCGCGCTCCTCGCGGCTAGGCTAATAAATAACTCCAGCCCGCCTTCCATTTGTTTACGGTGGGGGCTCGCCGCGGAGGAGCTGCTCCTCTTCCCCTCGTGCGCTGCATTCCTGCTCCCTGTGACGCCCCTGCACCCGAGCAGAGGGCCGCGGCGGCTGGGCCTCCTCCACACAGCGCTTTTCTGTTTGAATGGGTTTCGTCCCAGGGCTCCGTTTATTCGCGGAGCTGTGGAAATGATTGTAAAACAGAGTGGGAAGAGGGGCAGCATGATGCTTGTGTCAGGTAACCCCCCCCCCCACCCTTCCTCAGACCTGAGTGCCCCCTCTGCCTCCTCTTCTCTTTTTGTCCACCCCTGAGTGCCTCCACTGCCCCCTCTGCTCTGTACTGCGCCCCCTCACATTCACCGGCCTTTCCCTTCGCAGGACGACCATGAGAGCTGCGGGTCCAGCTCCACCAGCCGCAGCGCCTCGGAGAGCGTGTCCAAGGCCCTGGCCAAGCCGCGCCGCGTCCAGCAGGCGGCCCCCATCGACCCCGACCTGCCCCCAGGTGAGTGGCGGCTCAGGGGGAGGCCCCGGCGGCCGGCGGGAGAGGGGGGCTGGACGGGCGATTGATCAGCGGCGGGCAGCCCTTATCAGCGAGGCCTCTGTGGGCGGGGCTCCCAGACCGGCCCGCCTCCCCCTGCCGTGCGTCACAATGGGCCCGTTGTTTTCACTTGGGCTGGAGACCCCGCCCCCCTCAGTCTGCAGCTTCAGGCTGCATTTATGTAGATACAGGGCCTGCACTTGTTTATACATGCATATGTATAGATCCCTGAGAGTGGGTATAAGTGGAAAGTTATACAAATGGCACTTGCTGTTTATGAAAGTGTTCCTCACTAGAATGGAGGTATTTTTTTGTTCACATGTTCACAAGGTGAAAGTCAGCCACATAACCAGTTAGTATAATTTAACGTGTTGGAAATAATATTATTTATAATGAAAGCAATAATAATGATGACTATTACTTACTATTAATTATTTATCTTAGTGTTATTAATAATTCCAGTTTATAGCAGTAATAAATTAATAACATTATTAATAACAAGAATAAAAATCTATTACTTTTGTCATAAGAATACAGATATTGCCATATGTGGATAAATCTTGGTTGCTAATCACAGTACATTTTAATCAGAAACTTTCTGAAACAATTATGGATTTTCTTTTTTACGTTACAGTGAGATTTTTTTTGACCGGGTAGGCTGTGTCGGGTAAAGTTATAAAAGCTGGTGTGAAACCCAGCCGAGCCCACAGACCAGACCTTTGGACGCACGCGGGTCCAATGTGCGGGCAATCCCACAATGCCCCTGCTTTAAAGGGCCCGTGCCGTGTATGCCTCCTGAGAGCACCGCTGCCTGAGCACCGCGGCCTGAGCACCGCTGCCTGAGCACCACGGCCTGTGGCTGTGCTCGCTGGTAGCGCTCGTGTCCAGCTGCTGCCGGCGCAGGGGCAGGGCCTGGGCTCACACAGCAGCACAGTGGCTGGCCTGGGGCAGGGCCTGGGCTCACACAGCAGCACAGTGGCTGGCCTGGGGCAGGGCCTGGGCTCACACAGCAGCACAGTGGCTAGCCTGGGGCAGGGCCTGGGCTCACACAGCAGCACAGTGGCTGGCCTGGGGCAGGGCCTGGGCTCACACAGCAGCACAGTGGCTGGCCTGGGGCGGGGCCTGGGCTCACACAGCAGCACAGTGGCTGGCCTGGGGCGGGGCCTGGGCTCACACAGCAGCACAGTGGCTGGCCTGGGGCAGGGCCTGGGCTCACACAGCAGCACAGTGGCTGGCCTGGGGCAGGGCCTGGGCTCACACAGCAGCACAGTGGCTGGCCTGGGCGGGGCCTGGGCTCACACAGCAGCACAGTGGCTGGCCTGGGGCGGGGCCTGGGCTCACACAGCAGCACAGTGGCTGGCCTGGGGCAGGGCCTGGGCTCACACAGCAGCACAGTGGCTGGCCTGGGGCAGGGCCTGGGCTCACACAGCAGCACAGTGGCTGGCCTGCGGCAGGGCCTGGGCTCACACAGCAGCACAGTGGCTAGCCTGGGGCAGGGCCTGGGCTCACACAGCAGCACAGTGGCTGGCCTGGGGCAGGGCCTGGGCTCACACAGCAGCACAGTGGCTGGCCTGGGGCGGGGCCTGGGCTCACACAGCAGCACAGTGGCTGGCCTGGGGCGGGGCCTGGGCTCACACAGCAGCACAGTGGCTGGCCTGGGGCAGGGCCTGGGCTCACACAGCAGCACAGTGGCTGGCCTGGGGCAGGGCCTGGGCTCACACAGCAGCACAGTGGCTGGCCTGGGGCAGGGCCTGGGCTCACACAGCAGCACAGTGGCTGGCCTGGGGCAGGGCCTGGGCTCACACAGCAGCACAGTGGCTGCCTGGGGCAGGGCCTGGGCTCACACAGCAGCACAGTGGCTGGCCTGGGGCAGGGCCTGGGCTCACACAGCAGCACAGTGGCTGGCCTGGGGCAGGGCCTGGGCTCACACAGCAGCACAGTGGCTGGCCTGGGGCGGGGCCTGGGCTCACACAGCAGCACAGTGGCTGGCCTGGGGCGGGGCCTGGGCTCACACAGCAGCACAGTGGCTGGCCTGGGGCGGGCCTGGGCTCACACAGCAGCACAGTGGCTGGCCTGGGGCGGGCCTGGGCTCACACAGCAGCACAGTGGCTGGCCTGGGGCGGGGCCTGGGCTCACACAGCAGCACAGTGGCTGGCCTGGGGCGGGCCTGGGCTCACACAGCAGCACAGTGGCTGGCCTGGGGCAGGGCCTGGGCTCACACAGCAGCACAGTGGCTGGCCTGCGGCAGGGCCTGGGCTCACACAGCAGCACAGTGGCTGCCTGGGCAGGGCCTGGGCTCACACAGCAGCACAGTGGCTGGCCTGGGGCAGGGCCTGGGCTCACACAGCAGCACAGTGGCTGGCCTGGGGCAGGGCCTGGGCTCACACAGCAGCACAGTGGCTGGCCTGGGGCGGGGCCTGGGCTCACACAGCAGCACAGTGGCTGGCCTGGGGCGGGCCTGGGCTCACACAGCAGCACAGTGGCTGGCCTGGGGCAGGGCCTGGGCTCACACAGCAGCACAGTGGCTGGCCTGGGGCGGGCCTGGGCTCACACAGCAGCACAGTGGCTGGCCTGGGGCGGGGCCTGGGCTCACACAGCAGCACAGTGGCTGGCCTGGGGCGGGGCCTGGGCTCACACAGCAGCACAGTGGCTGGCCTGGGGCGGGGCCTGGGCTCACACAGCAGCACAGTGGCTGGCCTGGGGCAGGGCCTGGGCTCACACAGCAGCACAGTGGCTGGCCTGGGGCGGGCCTGGGCTCACACAGCAGCACAGTGGCTGGCCTGGGGCGGGGCCTGGGCTCACACAGCAGCACAGTGGCTGGCCTGGGGCGGGCCTGGGCTCACACAGCAGCACAGTGGCTGGCCTGGGGCGGGGCCTGGGCTCACACAGCAGCACAGTGGCTGGCCTGGGGCGGGGCCTGGGCTCACACAGCAGCACAGTGGCTGGCCTGGGGCGGGGCCTGGGCTCACACAGCAGCACAGTGGCTGGCCTGGGGCGGGGCCTGGGCTCACACAGCAGCACAGTGGCTGGCCTGGGGCGGGGCCTGGGCTCACACAGCAGCACAGTGGCTGGCCTGGGGCGGGGCCTGGGCTCACACAGCAGCACAGTGGCTGGCCTGGGGCGGGCCTGGGCTCACACAGCAGCACAGTGGCTGGCCTGGGGCAGGGCCTGGGCTCACACAGCAGCACAGTGGCTGGCCTGGGGCAGGGCCTGGGCTCACACAGCAGCACAGTGGCTGGCCTGGGGCAGGGCCTGGGCTCACACAGCCAGGCTGCCTGGGCGGGCCTGGCTACACGACACAGTGGCTGGCCTGGGCAGGGCCTGGGCTCACACAGCAGCACAGTGGCTGGCCTGGGGCAGGGCCTGGGCTCACACAGCAGCACAGTGGCTGGCCTGGGGCAGGGCCTGGGCTCACACAGCAGCACAGTGGCTGGCCTGGGGCAGGGCCTGGGCTCACACAGCAGCACAGTGGCTGGCCTGGGGCAGGGCCTGGGCTCACACAGCAGCACAGTGGCTGGCCTGGGGCAGGGCCTGGGCTCACACAGCAGCACAGTGGCTGGCCTGGGGCAGGGCCTGGGCTCACACAGCAGCACAGTGGCTGGCCTGGGGCGGGGCCTGGGTTCACACAGCAGCACAGTGGCTGGCCTGGGGCGGGGCCTGGGCTCACACAGCAGCACAGTGGCTGGCCTGGGGCGGGGCCTGGGCTCACACAGCAGCACAGTGGCTGGCCTGGGGCAGGGCCTGGGCTCACACAGCAGCACAGTGGCTGGCCTGTCGCAGGGTCTGTCCCAGGTCAGATAGCCCCGGTCCACACGCGGCTACTGCAGCTCTGTAGGTGAACTCGAGGTTAATTCCTTAAGTGGCCCTCTGATATCTGGAGGACAGTCTTTGGATAACAGTCTCATCTTGCCAACACAGGCTAGATAAACACACACGAAACTGAGAGAATGGATTTTTCTGGAATTTTGGGGACTAATGTCCCAATATCTGCACAATGTCTTTTGTTTTTGCAAAAAAATTAGTCTTACATTTTTTCTTTAAAACCTGCACAATGTCCTTACAGTTTCTTTTCCCTAAAACAACATGCAAATAAAAAAAAATGAATTCAAAGTTTTGGATTCAGCACATTGCAACTGGATGCCTTGAAGTCCCCATCCAGCAACTTTATTTATTTTAAATTATTCCTGACCATCTACAAAGTAATTGTTTGAAGGTTATTACAATGAAAAATGTCTTTATATTTTAGATAACTAATTTTCCTTTTCCTGTCTCTTCACTCATAAAGAGCAGGCTATATCAGTCGCATATATTATTATTCATCAGGTCACTGCTTGATTGGCTGAAAGCTCACTTGATTGTCTGTAAGTATGCAGCTGATGACAGACCAACCAATGCAGACCCTCACAGGATTATGCTATCGTCTTTTTCACTGCAGTGCTGGCCAGCTCATTGCAAGCAATGCCACGCTGTAGGGGCTTGCATGTCATGTATTCCTAATTAATTTTATTAGTGTACATACTAGTAAGTGAGCAGGCAGACTTGATTGGCTGAAACCATACTGGATAAATCCTGGCATAGTTCTGTCCAGTTTGTGCTTTGACGTCAAGCTAGTTGTGTGATAACCAAGCTTGCTAAACAGTCTAAGGTCTACAGCACTGACGGGTACTCTCTGTAGAGAGATGCAATTTATTAGTGAACTTTATTTGGTAAGGAACTGCTTGCTGTGTTTGAACTTTAGTCCATTGCACTGTTATTAGCATATGTCATTGTTATTAGTTAGCTTGCATCAGCTATAACAACCTATTTTAAAACTGTGTTTTTAATTCATCTATCAAGCTAGTTATGACAATACGATGGTGAAATAAAGCCAAGACCACTACTACTATAACATTCTCTGGCCTGAGACTAAACAAAAACAATAATGCGTGGGAATTTGCTTTACATTGTGTGCCTTATATTCTTATCTTTCGCCTGCATTGGATTTCCTTGATACCAGCACTGACTGAAAAATATTTCTGGGATGTACATTCCCATAATAATTTATGGATGTTGAACTCAACTCATCCAACACCTCAGCACAAAGAAAGATCATGTAACTATTCTTGTAGCCATTCAACATAAATGAATAGGGAAAACACAGACGCTTACAGGCTGGACGTTAGGAGATGGCTCTGGAGTAGGTGAAACTGCGGCCAGTGAAGCTGCCTTCTGATTGGGTAAGGTCGCTCCACCATCGGGATGAGGACAGAGAAGGGCTGGGCTGGGGCTGTGAGGAGCAGCTGCTGAGAGCTTGAAGTGAGGGGACTGCCGTCTGGAAAGAGGAAGCTGTTAGCAGAGGTCCGCTTGGAGTGCCTGGTGTGATCACTGTCTGCAGATTGGCCAGGGCAGTACCGTTCACAGCTTGGTATGCCAGTGTGAGAGATGGAGTTAATAGCAGCCACTGGAAGCTCGTGAAGGGTGTTCTGTGATATGTGTGCATTTAGGCTAGTTGTATACCGGGCAGCAGTATTCTGGACCGGAATGACTGAAAAGACTCAACTACGACTGAGACAAAGCATGGCAAATTCTACAAGGGCCCGCCAGCAATTACAAAGCAATTTTGCTGTTAGCTCTACCATGCTGGTCACATTTAGGCTCCCTTCCTGTGGCACAGAGAGCAAATTTAGTTCATATGATACGGCTTGCTCGTTAAACAAAAGGCTGTTCCACCGAACCGTTTCACCTTGGGCTATCCTGAAAGTGATTAAGTTCCCAGTTGCTTATGGTGACTTTTGGCCACTGGAGTTTGCTAACAATTGCAGTTATTCTTAACATACGCGCCATTGTCACATGTATATAGAAAATGAAATGCATGCCATTCCCCTGCCCCCCACCCCTTACTGACATTGCGTTGGTGAAATCACTGATTTGCCTTTGTTAGGTGTCCACTTCCCAGAATGGTTTGCGTCTGGCTCACCAAAGTTCATTTGGGTTGATGAGTTGCTGTATTTGGACTGCTTTCTGTTTTTTGTCTTCTTATTTTGGCCCACCATCACCCATTCTTTGGAAGGCCTCTTTATTATTATGTTCAAATGAACTAATTAATTTAATGGTGCCAACAATATTTTCCATTCACAAGAAATCTTTCTTTCTTGTGTCCCAGTACTGCCCCCTTCCAGATATGACTACTCCCCTCAGTGCCATTGCATATATGCATTTATCATTTTTTTGGTAACCTCCCAATACCTCCCCCCCCCCAACACTGAACTTATCATGCACTTAATGTAGTCCCTGCCCCAAAGGAGATGAGAAGCTTACATTTTTGGAATTTATAGGAGCTGAGATAAGATCCATTTTAAATTTGGCGCATCTAAAATCTCTTGGGCGGCAGTGTAGTATAATGTGTAAGGCCCTGGTCTTGGAACCTTAAAGTCACAGATCTGATTGCCAGGTAGGACACTGTCGTTGTGCCCTTGAGCAAGGTACTTAACCTGCATTGCTTTTGTATGTATCCATCTGTATAAATGGATGCAGTGGAAATATAAAAACGTTGTGCTGGATAAGAGTGTTTGCTAAATGCCTGTAGTGTAATGTCTTGGAGTAGAAAAGCAGGTTAGATGAAAAATGATTTTTTTTTTAAACCATAAAAAGGATGCAATATAAAAGAAATTAGCTCAACTTTTTGAAAAACATTAGTCTTTGAACAATGTGCGCAACAAACAAGAAGGACCAGTTCATGATGACAGAAACTTCCTAGAAGAATGTGTGATGCTATTAACTCAGTCACAACACAAATCCCCTGGGCCAGAGGGGATCACAGAGTTTTATAAAATGATTTGAGCCACTCTTGTTTTCTTTTTTGCAACATTCAGTAACGTGTGTATATCAAATTCTTCATCAGTATCTCTTAGAGAATCCTTAATAACTCTGGTGCATAAAAAGGAAAATGTCTTCTGTGTTGCAATTACAGACTAATTTGTTTTACTAATCTTGGTAGCAAAATATCAGCTCAAATCTTAGAGAAACAGATGTTTAACCCTGACTGGGTTTATGGAAAATAGGTATGCCCCAGGCAATACAAGGAAACTTTTTAATGTGAGATTAGTTTTCCTCAAAGTTTCATTTTTATAGTATATAAGTCCCTATGCAGTATATGACCTCTTATGGTTTCTTTCCCCATTTGGTATACTTTGGATCACTGTGGCTGCTGTTGGCTCGTTTGACCAGTTTAGCCATTTTGAACCAGCATTCACCAAAACCGCTTCTTCAAACCAATCTGCCACGTGTGTATTTTCTAACCGTATGCTTCAAAACTCTAAACTGAATAAATCCTCTTAAATTGCAGCCATTATAAGAGAGCTGCGGAACTCTGCATCTAGGTCTCTCAGCATTGGGCTCGCATTGCCTTTCTTTACAAAGTGCTCAGACCACGGAAGACTCATTTAGATTAATAGCCGCTGTCTGAGGAGTGGCGTAGCTTCCCGCTGAAACATGGCGAAACGCACGCGGACATGGCAGCGAGTGCAGCCGCGTACGTGCCATTGGCTGCTCTTAGGCTTACGTGTAATAAACTCCAGCAGTCCTGTAAAATCCCCATCCAGTGCTACTGTGGTCCTGGTACAGAGGTCTGCTTTGAATGTAAATACTTGTAATACTGGGTCTTTGCTGAGCTTCTATCCCTGGCGGTGGGGTGGGCTTAGTTAATGAAAACTATCTCACTGTTTTCCACACTTCACCCTACAGCTATGGTTAGACCGTTAATCAATTTTAGGTGTGAAATGGAAGCAGGCTTAACCACTAATCTGCAATTAAATTAAAAATGTAGTGCATTGTGTCAACAGTCAACTTGGCTTTGCTTTCAGGTTTTGAGCTTTAAATAACTCAACTTTGGCCATCTGGAAAGCCTCTATAACGTATCACCTAATAACAGCTCATGGAAGACAAATAAAAAAATTCTTCAGCGATGTAAAAGGGTTTTTAATATTTAGTGAATTATACAGATTGCTTGAAAGATGGTGTTATACAGTAGTCAGTAGCCATACACTGTATTTAAAATGCAGCTATTTTGGTAGTAACAGGAATTTAACTTTTTAATAGAAGTCGAGAACGAACAGAAAGTATACATGCGTGTGCATGTACCTACACACACTGTGTACGTATGTATCCTATGATGCCCTTCTCTGACTCGTCAGTCTTTTCCCTTCCAGCCCAGTAATTGGCACTGCTAATAGCTGCTAATACTTTCCGTATACAGGAAAAGGCCGGCATGGACAGTATAGTATTTCTTTCCTGTATTGCACTGAGGAGAGTACTTGGCTTGTGCTGGGAGCGCATAAAGGAGCTGCTTTTTCCACTCATTTTATGGCTGAGCAGTTTTAAGTGGGCTCCTTCCCTGTGGGCCGGCGCACAGGTGCTGACTGTGTCAATTGTTTACAGAAGTTTGGGAGCCGGGCGCGGTGGCCGGCGGGAGAGGGGGCTCCGAGCGCCGCGCGGTGCAGCCGCCCGGCCTAAAATTGGATCCAGAGGCGGGCCGGCGGGGGGCGGAACGGCGGGTTTTACTGCCCCCGGTCCGCAGGTGCGCCGGGCCGTCTCCCGGGCAACGCCGGCACGGCACAGACCTGTTTTAAAACACACAGGCTCTTCCGCTTTATTTGGGCTTGTCCCTGTGCTAGGAAGGCCTGCATCTGACATTCTCAGACTGGGAACATTGTGTCGTTATTTACGCAGTACATGCGCAGATATAGATGCATGTTCAGCTGTTGCACTACCTCTGCAGTACTGCTTCATCTGCTGTTCTTCCTACTACTCCATGTGCTCTGCTCTGCCACTAGCACCACCGTCTCATTGGCCGATTCTGTCCTAATACTCCTGTTCACGCTACTCATACTCTCGTAGCCGTGTTCTTGTTGCACTTGTTGGGTCTGCAGAACTGTGGTCTGTGGTGGTCCCTGAAGGACTTCCTGTTCTTCCTTATGTTCTGGTCATGTGACCCCCCTCCCTTTGTCACACGGCGGTTACGTTCCGTGAGGCGTTTTAGCTAAGTCACATTTGAGACCCCTGAGTTCGTTACAGGAGCAGCGGAGCGGCTGAATCACCCCCTGCGTACACGCCGCCGTCCGTCCTCGCTAAGGACGCCGTTCCAGGGTTGCCGTGATTTTAATTTCTGTCACGCTCGTGGCGAGATGTGTAGATGCAGGAAGGCAAACATTTAGCTTGGAAAAATAAGGAAAAAGCATTAAAGTTTTATACGCTTAACTCCGAGCGGCTGCGTTTAACAGTACATGGGAGGAATGAATAATGCCGCTGGTCCCGCGGTTAAGAGGATTTATTGCTGTATATTTTCATATTTTACAGTTGAGAGTCCCCTGTCTGTAATATTTTAAGTTCTTTCTTGCTTTGTTGAGTAATGACCTTACCATGTATGTTTTTGCTCGCAAGCTTCTGTTTCTTTGCATCGGTGCTCCATTAGAAGTGACTGGTAGCCCTGCTGGATTGCGCCCCCTGGCCCCTTCCCTCCGGCCCTGCTGAAACTCAATCAGGGGGCTGCGATCTCTCTCTCTCTCGCACGTCCCGCGCAACTGCAATTAGCGTTATGTCAGCCCAGCCCGGGTTTATGTGCCCGCGCGAGCTCCTCCTCGGTGTGACTCGACTGGCTGATCACTGGATGCCCGCGACCTGTTCGGCGTGAATCAGACACTTCTTGCGCCATCACTTTGTCTGTCCAACCACATCAGTTTATGTCTGGGTGGATTTGTGACATGCAGATTTTTTTCCCTGCAAAAAGTAGAAATATCCACAAAAAATTCAGAAAATTGTGTAAATTCAGTTGTAACCTTGGGAAAACATTTTTAAAATGTCACATTTGTGGGTGCGTGTATTGTTGTAGTAGATTTTTATTTCATTTTCATCACATTTTAGCTTTGTAGAGATTGGAAGTTGCCTGTACTGTACTGTGTCCATCCGACTCTCAAAGAGTAGTTCAGCTTGCCTGTTTTTCATCCTTGCCCTACTAATGATTGCAATTAATTGCACTGTACCTTATGAAGAGCTCTTCTAGGATGCAAAAGCATATAAAAAGGTATTAAGAACGCAGACTGCTTCTTCTCTCAGCAGCCTGTGAGGAATGTAATAAGTCATCGTGGCCGTGCCTGGGCCCTGCTACAGGAGCTGCGTCGCTCCAGGCCTGTTTCTGATCCAGCGCAGTGGGCCATCCTGTCTGCGGAACGCTGCCATTGTGTCAGGGCACAGGAAGCGCGGCGTGATGTACGACGCAGCCCAGCCGCTGACTTATTAGAGGTGCGGGGGGAAAAAGCGCCATCATCGCGGCCTCTCCCCCTCCCGCCGCGGCCCTCGGGCCGCCCCTGGGCCCGCCTGCGCATACCTCCGGGCTAAACTGGACCCCGCTTCTGAGGGAAGAGGAGCGCTCTTGCGAGATCCATAAATCTGCGGGAGATTTGTGGCGCTGGCCTGGCTGGTGCGCGGAGCGGGGCTGTTTTCTTACGGGTCTTCAGCTCGTTTCACGGCTCGCGTCCGAGGGATACGCCGTGGCGAAGAATAACATGTCAGGCCCGGGGCGTATTTACGAGCGCGCGCGGGGACCCGGAGGGGTGAGCGCCTGAGGCCAGGCTCCCGGGGAATGCAGGCTGTGAGTGTGTGGGGGGGGGGGTCGGGGAGGCGGAGCTCTGTCTCTATGGTAACCGCCCCTGTCTCCGCCCCCCCCTCCCCTCCCCTCCAGGGTACGTGCAGAGCCTCATCAGACGCGTAGCCAACAACGTCAACATCGTGGTGAACAACCTGATCCTGAAGTACGTGGAGGACGACATCGTGCTGTCCGTCAACATCACCTCGGCCGAGTGCTTCACCGTGGACGACTTCTGGGACCGCGCCTTCATGGACATCTCAGGTGACCCGCCGCGGGCTGTCCTCAGAGTAGCGCGGATTAATGGCTTTCTTTCACCGCCTCAGCCGAAGACAAAATGGCTTTGCCAGATGCTCATCATTTGTTGATTGACAGGCTCTCGCTGCAGTCAGCGATCCTGTAGCTCTCAAGAACCTCCCCTTTCAACCGTGATGGTGTTTAAAACTAGGCGCTCTGCAATATGTCATCTTTCCCAGCTTCTCATGTTTGAAGTAGAGTCAGAGGTAATTGGGATTTACTGTGAGTGCCTCTCTCTCTCTCTCTTACTCACTTTGTCTCTCTCCCCCCTCTCTTTTGAAAGCTCCCGATTTGGTGCTGCGGAAGGTGATCAGTTTCTCCGACTGCACCGTCTGCCTGGATAAGAGGAACGCCAGCGGGAAGATTGAGTTCTACCAGGACCCCCTGCTCTACAAGTGCTCCTTCCGAACCCGCCTGCACTTCACTTACGATAACATCAACTCCAAGATCCCAGCTTTCATTAAAGTGAGAACCCCAGATTGACCTTCTCCCCCTCTGGGCAAAGTGCCATGCAGTGTGTCTCTCCTGCACCCGAGATGGAAAGCATTAAACATGGCTGACCGGGCATGGCAGCGTTAATATTTAAATTTCTCCCTGTCTTCAGTAATATTTTACACCTAGGTCTCAGAATGGTTTCCTCTCCACCAACTGTTTTTTTTAGAGCCAGTTCTTGTGATCTGGTCTCTGAGCACCATTTTAGTGAGTAACTGCACTGAAAGATAGTTTTAAGAGGCGTAGTAATTGCTGTACGTGCGCATCTTAGGTTTATGTTGCCAAATGCAGTCACGCGATGGTAGACATTTGCAGGATGTTGTGTGCTCTGTCTGTGCTTTGGGCTGAGGGATCTGTGCTGTCTTTGCTGGGCAGATCCAGACCATGGTGGAGAGCCTGAAGCTGTCCATCACCGACCAGCAGCTGCCCATGTTCATCCGCATCATGGAGCTGGGCATCGCCCTGTACTACGGCGAGATCGGCGGGCCCAAGGAGGGCGAGGGCGAGGAGGCGGGCGTCCACGCCAGGGAGACCGCAGTGAGCATGCCCAGTGAGTAGCCCCTGAACTCACTGTTTCTTGGTGGGAGTATTTTAGCCAGGCGTTGTACCCTAAAGACTGTAGTGTTTCAGTGCCCTGGTAGGTACACTGCCATTGCACCCTCGAAAAAGGTTTGCTGCTTTGCTTCAGGATATATCCAGCTGCATGATCAGCTAGCTAGATGGACAGTATCTAAAAAACAATGCTGTGTGAGTCACTCTGGATAGGCGTGTCTGCTAAATGTCTGCAATGTAAATAATGAGCGCATGATCAGCAACGGGATGTCGAGCGTCACTTGACCACGGCATTGACATGTCATGCCAGTGTTTTCTTCACTAAGAAAGGCGGTGCCCGTAATGCCATACATGCTGCTGCCATCTGCGCTGGGCGGTGAAAAAAAAAACAGAAAAGGAAATAGAGCCCACCTGTCTTTCACAGGAGAAAAAAATGTTGGTTCCCAAAAAATGTTGCAACCCTAACCCCCCCCTCCTACCTCCGCGTTAGAGGGAAATTACGAGCTGGTACTACCGAACCCTAAACAGTCCTCGTCCCGCGCCCCGGCCCCCTCTGCAGACCCCGGAGAGAGAGGAGGAGAGGGCTGCTCTGTGTCCGTAGGGTGATTTACGGAGGGAGACGTGGGCAGCGCCAGCGGGCCGCTGGTTGGCGTGGGCTCAGTGCCGCGCTCGGTGCCGGGTGTAAGACTCGGTGTGGCGCTGGTGCTGCGCGGGACCGGGAGAGAGAGTTAGCGCGCCGTGAGCAGGACGCGCGAGAGGAGAACCCGCTCTGCAGCTCGAGCGCTCGGGATCGCGTTACGCTTCCGGAGCGGCCCGCTCGCCGGGGAACGCTGGTTCCAGCGGCTGATTTACGCGGCGCGGCGGGCCTGCGGGGGACCCGAGCGGCGTTCTTGGCGTCTCCCTCGTGGGCGGAGCCCCGCGTAACGCTCCGCTACTGTAAGAGTATCGCTCGCGCTCTCAGACAGCGGAGAGTTATCGCCGCGGTCTCCGCTCGCTGGGGGGAGTGGGGGGGGCATTAATAGGCCGTGACTCTTAATTGGTTCTTTTTACTGCAGCTGTTTTTTTTCTTTCTCCAAATGGAATATTTATTTTCCACACGCAAGTGCTTTCCTTTGAACCGGAGGGATGAAGTAGAAGCCGTTTTAGCGGTTTCGCGCTCGCGTGTTTTTCGTGCAAACGTCTCTGGTCTCAAAAGGAGGAATTCACACAGGTTATTTTAAGTTCACGTTTCCCTTCTTCAAAAAAAATTGGCACTTGACTGCGTTCGGTACACACCTGCCAGTCATCCGAGCAGCCCGAGGACAGAGCGCATCGAGGCCTGTCGGAAACCTGGACGGCTCGCCCGCCGCCGCGGACCTGTCCGTCACCACAGGAAGAATGCGAAGCACGAGAGAGGAAAAAAAAGAGAGAAAGCGGAGCTGGGTGAAGAGGCTGAGGTGTGGGAGGTGCGGAGCTGGGTGAAGAGGCTGAGGTGTCAGAGGTGCGGAGCTGGGTGAAGAGGCTGAGGTGTCGGAGGTGCGGAGCTGGGTGAAGAGGCTGAGGTGTCGGAGGTGCGGAGCTGGGTGAAGAGGCTGAGGTGTCGGAGGTGCGGAGCTGGGTGAAGAGGCTGAGGTGTCGGAGGTGCGGAGCACGGGGTGACCGTGTTTGGTTTGTAAGAGAGATGGCTCCTCCCTCCCTCTGAGGCCTGTGGGACTGAAGAGGCTGAAGCCTGAGCCTGAGCCTGGCTGGCTCTAATCAGTGCAGCTGAAGGGAAAGATGTGTTTAACCAACCATAATGTGTTTAATTCTGATTTGGAATGGGCTGGATTACAGCAGTACGTGTCTGTGGTGGAAATCCCGACCCCCGTCCTGCTATGCTGCAGGGCGTGTGGGTCTTCGTAATCGCAAAAATGGATTATTAAATTAAAATGGCTTGCATCGTCAAGTCGCTTTACCCTGTTTCTTGGTTCTAAGTTGCTGTTTTTTAAGGCAAAAACAGAGTCTAGCTGACTGTGTGCCTCTCCAGGACCTGTGACAGGAGCAGTGTCTCTGCTGCTGGCTAGTAGGAGCTTTTTTCTCCTTAGGACCGCAGGACTCCCGCTCTGTTGAAGTCAGGGAGTCACATGGGCTGTATATGATGAGAACTGACCAGGGCTTCACCTCAAGGTCAATTAACGCCAACATTCTCGAATAACCGACCAGTCAGTCAGACGGTTAATAAAATCGGCTCGTGAATCGTCTTTTATTCTATACTTATTGTCTTTACTGTCAAATTATCGCAGGCTGCAGTAGCGTGCACCATTTCCCCTTATTAAAAGAGAAAAAAGTTTCAGTGCAATTACTTTGTGCAACTGTGGAAAAAGCGGTCTCTGACGCTTGTAGAAGAGCTTTGAGCGTGCAAAACTTTGTAAACATGGAGGGACATCTACTGGCTCTCCTGGGCACTGCCTGCTGTAAGAGAACAGGTAAGGTAGAGCAGCCAGGTGAGAGCACAGAGAGGTAGAGCAGTCAGGTGAGAGCACAGAGAGGTAGAGCAGCAGGTGAGAGCACAGAGAGGTAGAGCAGCAGGTGAGAGCACAGAGAGGTAGAGCAGCCAGGTGAGAGTAAGAAAGGTAGAGCAGTCAGGTGAGAGCACAGAGAGGTAGAGCAGTCAGGTGAGAGCACAGAGAGGTAGAGCAGTCAGGTGAGAGCACAGAGAGGTAGAGCAGCAGGTGAGAGCACAGAGAGGTAGAGCAGTCAGGTGAGAGCACAGAGAGGTAGAGCAGTCAGGTGAGAGCACAGAGAGGTAGAGCAGTCAGGTGAGAGCACAGAGAGGTAGAGCAGTCAGGTGAGAGCACAGAGAGGTAGAGCAGTCAGGTGAGAGCACAGAGAGGTAGAGCAGTCAGGTGAGAGCACAGAGAGGTAGAGCAGCAGGTGAGAGCACAGAGAGGTAGAGCAGTCAGGTGAGAGCACAGAGAGGTAGAGCAGTCAGGTGAGAGCACAGAGTGATAGAGCAGCAGGTGAGAGCACAGAGAGGTAGAGCAGCAGGTGAGAGCACAGAAAGGTAGAGCAGCAGGTGAGAGCACAGAGAGGTAGAGCAGTCAGGTGAGAGCACAGAGAGGTAGAGCAGTCAGGTGAGAGCACAGAAAGGTAGAGCAGTCAGGTGAGAGTAAGAAAGGTAGAGCAGCCAGGTGAGAGCACAGAGAGGTAGAGCAGTCAGGTGAGAGCACAGAGAGGTAGAGCAGTCAGGTGAGAGCACAGAAAGGTAGAGCAGTCAGGTGAGAGCACAGAGAGGTAGAGCAGTCGTGCCAAGGTGGAGCAGTAGAGCACAGAGAGTAGAGCAGTCAGGTGAGAGCACAGAGAGGTAGAGCAGTCAGTGAGAGCACAGAGAGTAGAGCAGTCAGGTGAGAGCACAGAGAGGTAGAGCAGTCAGGTGAGAGCACAGAGAGGTAGAGCAGCCAGGTGAGAGCACAGAGAGGTAGAGCAGTCAGGTGAGAGCACAGAGAGGTAGAGCAGTCAGGTGAGAGCACAGAAAGGTAGAGCAGTCAGGTGAGAGCACAGAGAGGTAGAGCAGCAGGTGAGAGCACAGAGAGGTAGAGCAGTCAGGTGAGAGCACAGAGAGGTAGAGCAGCAGGTGAGAGCACAGAGAGGTAGAGCAGTCAGGTGAGAGCACAGAAAGGTAGAGCAGTCAGGTGAGAGCACAGAGAGGTAGAGCAGCAGGTGAGATCACAGAGAGGTAGAGCAGCCAGGTGAGAGCACAGAGAGGTAGAGCAGTCAGGTGAGAGCACAGAGAGGTAGAGCAGCAGGTGAGAGCACAGAGAGGTAGAGCAGTCAGGTGAGAGCACAGAGAGGTAGAGCAGTCAGGTGAGAGCACAGAGAGGTAGAGCAGTCAGGTGAGATCACAGAGAGGTAGAGCAGTCAGGTGAGAGCACAGAGAGGTAGAGCAGTCAGGTGAGAGCACAGAGAGGTAGAGCAGTCAGGTGAGAGCACAGAAAGGTAGAGCAGTCAGGTGAGAGCACAGAGAGGTAGAGCAGTCAGGTGAGAGCACAGAGAGGTAGAGCAGTCAGGTGAGAGCACAGAGAGGTAGAGCAGTCAGGTGAGAGCACAGAGAGGTAGAGCAGCAGGTGAGAGCACAGAAAGGTAGAGCAGTCAGGTGAGAGCACAGAAGGGTAGAGCAGTCAGGTGAGAGCACAGAAAGGTAGAGCAGTCAGGTGAGAGCACAGAGAGGTAGAGCAGCAGGTGAGAGGGCAGAGAGGTAGAGCAGTCAGGTGAGAGCACAGAGAGGTAGAGCAGTCAGGTGAGAGCACAGAGAGGTAGAGCAGCAGGTGAGAGCACAGAAAGGTAGAGCAGTCAGGTGAGAGCACAGAGAGGTAGAGCAGTCAGGTGAGAGCACAGAGAGGTAGAGCAGCAGGTGAGAGCACAGAGAGGTAGAGCAGTCAGGTGAGAGCACAGAGAGGTAGAGCAGTCAGGTGAGAGGGCAGAGAGGTAGAGCAGTCAGGTGAGAGGGCATGCTGCAGGTTGCATGCTGCACGTAAGTGAAGGAGCTCTGACACACAGCCTACCTGAAGGCAGCTCAGACACTCCGCTAACACTCCCCATCCGTCATCCCCCGCCCGCTCTTATTACACACTCATATTTGTGTGAAGGGTTTTGACTGCGCAGAAACCGTATGGAAATCTCACACCTGGACGGTCACAGAGCCTGAGACTGCCTCTCCTTGCCGGGATTAACACTTCAAAGCCCTCTGCTGCTGGAGGTTTGATCGTCCCGTGTTTTAATTTTGATTTATTTTGTGTTTCTTCACAAAAGTCAGACCTATAACTCGTCAGGCAGTGCTGGATGTGGAAAGGGGATTAAGTTGTGGCCCTGACACCTCAAAGACTGTCTCGGGGGGGGATAAAGGAGGGCGGGGGGCGGGGAAGGAGAGCTTCAGCACAGGATTTCCAACTGCCAGTTTGCAGAGTGAAAGATTTAATTAAAACATGTCATAATTTTGTCTGTTAAGCCTGTGGGATTCCGCGGCGGTGACCTCACGGACAGTGTTGTTTTCTCTGCCCGGAGTGGAGTTACACATTCTTGCGTGTTGACATCAGCTTCCCCCCTCTCCCGGCGCGTGGAAACAGACACGGCGGGACGGGGGTTCGGAGGTCGGGGGCGGGGGAAGGCGGATTCGGTCCTCGCCGACCCCGCTCCCCGGTCCCGGCCCTCGCTGCGTCCCGCTTCAGTGCGTGACCCCGTCCCCCGTCCTCATGGTCCCGATGAAGACAGAAGCGTACAAACTCGTCGGGAGCTCGGTTTCCTGCCCCAGAGGGGTGCGATTGCTGTCGCTGTCCCCCCCGGCTGTGCCCCCTCCTCTCTACGGGGAGACTAGACCCTCAGCCCCACTCCTGACCAACAGCTACTGAGACATCTCTCATGCACTCAGCTTCATACATGAACACTGTCAACAGCTGAAGCAGCTAACCGCCTCCCAGAGCATCAAACCACACCCTAACCCCTTACTTCTGTTATGACTCCCGCGTCCGAATTGCAGCGTCATGTTTTCTGTTGTGACATCAGCTTCTGAATTTCAGCCTCATGTTTCTGTTATTTCAATTTGTATGATTCACTGTGAGAAAGATACTGGTTTGATTACTGTTTTGTGTGCTTGGTGCAGTTTGTACTGTCACTGAGAACGGCTGGTAGAGCCGACTCTAAATCCCACACCAGAGGTTGAAATTAATGTGCATCCAGTCAGATATTGTGACTGACGGGTCTTTGAATTGGGGAGGTGTTGACTTTTGTGCTCGCTTTACGGGTTCGCCGGGGGTGGGGCTGGAGGGCGTGTCTGAGGTGTGCTCCTTCCGCAGGTGTGGAAGGCGAGGGGGAGGCCAAGGCCCTGGGGGGGCAGTACCCGAACCCGGAGCTGTACGCGCAGGGCGGGGAGGATGACGAGCAGGGCTGGGTCTCCTGGGCGTGGTCCTTCGTGCCCGCCATCGTCGGCGCGGGCGAAGAGGAGGGTGAGGAAGGCTACTACCCGGAGGGGGAGGAGGGAGCCCCCCGCAGCCCCCAGCAGCACACACCCAAGGACCCTGTGGTGTCCATAGGCTTCTACTGCACCAAGGCCTCCGTTACGTTCAAGGTAAGGCTGGGCTTTCCAGTGGGAAAAGGAAAGCGTGTCCTTCTGCTGTTTAAAGTAACTTTTAACTGAGGAAAGGAAAAGCAGCCATTTTGTTCATTCCAGTTCATTCTGAACACACACTCTGTGGTGGAAGGGTCATGAAGAGTCACTCAAGAGTGGCTTTTAAGGGTTCTCAAACGTCAGTCAGTCAGAGAAAGATGAAGAAACGTGATGTTGAAACGCTGCAGCCTCGGCCAGAGATTCTGTCTACCATCGCCTCGGCCGTTTGCTTTCCGTTTGTATTCATGTACGCATGTGAATGTGCTGTTTTCTCAGTCATTCCAAATTGGGCTTTTTGTTTCGGGGAAAGGGTGGGTCACATGCTCTCTCATATCCCATCTGCGCATTAAGCTTTTAAACATTACTAAACGGTACGGGAACTCTCTAGAAAACAGATACGGGCAGTGACTCCTGCTTATTTCTGAGAATATTAGGAATTCATATGCGTGGGGTCGTATTTCTGCATTTACATGGGAGGGTCGGACTCATGCCAGGAAGGAACCCAGCAGTTTTCTAATAATGTTTAAAATTGTTCTTGTAGTGTTTGAATTCTTTTAATCAATGAATTGCCTTTCCTCTGGAGTAATTGCAGACAGCTGAGGGCTCTGGGTTTTTTTCTGAGGTATTTGGCTGTGGAATTCGGCTTTGAGCGTCACCATGCGAACCTGCTTTGGACACGACTGTGAAACGTGAAATAGAGGCATTTCAGAACCTGATGGTTACCTCCTTAAATCATAAAAAACATGAATAAATCTGAAATAATTGGCAATTTACTGAATGGCGAACACAGGCACGTACAGTTGATTGGAGAAAGGAAAAAGGAAAGAAAAGAAAAATTTGGTATTTGTTCCATATGCGGTCAATTCACCTGTCTGTACATTGCATTATGGATAACTCATTTCAGAGCCCAACAAGTGTGTGATTCTTAATAAATTCTGCTTATTAACGTGCAGAAAAGGATTTGTGGCCTCTTGCTGGAACAGACACACTGTAGCGCAGTAGGGGCTCTGTACAGTAGTGTCGGTCGCTGTTTGTATAAAGATTATGGTGAAGAGGACAGAAAGAATGTTATGAGTGTTGGCAGCGGTAGCTTCAGTCTGGGGATTTCCAGAGACTGGGCTTGCTTCTGTTTAGTTGTCAAGGGGTTGAGCTGTAGGTCTGGCTCTTCAAAGTAAAAAGAGGCCATGTCGTTTGTGGGTAAAACACAGGGAAGTGTTAGATGGGCCCGCAGTCAGAGGCTCCTAGCACAGCAGTGAAAGTGGTACAGCCCCCACCGAATGCCGCCTCCCTCCTGCTCTCCGGAGCCGGGCCTCGAGCATTCGCGACGTTCCCCATGCGTGATTAAAACCCGCGAGCTGTAGGCCGGTCCGTGGCGGTGTCCAGCGCGTGTGATTAAAGGCCGCTCCATCGCGGCGGCGCTGTGGGCGGCGTTCCTCGCGCGTGATTGAAACGCGCGTGCGTAATAAGGCCCAGCTGCTTCCCTCCGCACCTGCTTCCTGTGCGAGAGGAAAACCGGGGCCGCCGCTCCCGCCGAACCTCGGTCCGGACCCTCGCCGCCGCGTCGTCTTCAGGTGACCTCGCGCCCTCTCCCTCCTCTGCGCTGACCTCATCGATGACGCCCCGGGTCGTGACTCGCCTCTCTCGGCTGCTGGCGGGGGCCGCTTGTTTTCTCAGAACCCGCCAGCACACACAAGCTCTCTGGAACTGCACCCGAAACTGCCTGGGGCTGTGGCTCTTCAGCTGGAGCTTTGTTCCTTTGCCCTGACTGACTGACTGACTGACATTTTAAGACTGAGAGACACTCAAGTGCCTCTTGATGACCCACCTTCTGTTGGAAGCCACAGAGAGTGTCTATAGAGAGGGTTTTGTCACACTGAAGTGAAGTCTCTGCAGTGCACTTTGCGTTATGAGCTGATCCCTGTGTGAACTGATCTCTGAACAGCTGACGGAGACGCAGGCTGAGAGCAGCTACTACAGCCCCCAGAAGGTGAAGTCCAGAGAAGTGCTTTGTCTGGAGCAGGAGGGAATCACCATCGAGGTAGGATCGACCGCGCCGGGACCCTGCCGTTATCGCTAAAACAGATTCCCGCCATCCCCGCGGGCCAAGTAGCCATCTCCATTTATTATTCCCTTTTTATTATCTCCTTATTTTTTTACATTCAGAGAAATTCACTGTTGGAAAAGAGCTTTAAGTCATGCTCAGGATGTTCATAACCATCATTCCAAATCACTAATGCGTCCAAGCCCTTTCCAGATTCTCTCCACCCCCCCCCGGCGTTCAAATATTTTTATACCATGTTCTCTGGGATACTGATTACCTGGTTGGAGGACAGTTCCCGAGCGTTCCAGCAGATGTGAGAACCCAGGGCCGTTTCCAGGCAGCGTCTTAATTTATGCCGCTGGAAGGGGAGCCTGCAACCGAATATGGAGCAGAGCGGCTGGGAGGGCCGGTCAGCCGCCGCAGAAGAGCAAAAGCAGAGCCCGTAATTACCGTGTGGTGAAGCGCGCTCTTATTCGCTGGCTGTCTGGTTAGCGGCCTGGTAAAGCGAGCCACCTGCTGCGGGGCGGGGCCGAGGCCCACGGTCAGGCCGCACGCGGGGGAGGGAGCGAGGCTGCAGAATGCGCCGGGCGCCGCCCCTTTTCTGCAGTTATGGGTCATTTCTGATAGGCCGTTAAATTACTGTTCTTAACAAAGCTGGGAATCTGGTAAGTGTCAGTTAATTAAAAAAGAAGAAAATCCTAGAATAGAATGCTGTGGTCATTTTAAAATTTGTTAATTCAATTTCAGTAAATTTTTGAAAAATGGAAGTTTCCCCAATGTCAGGACCACATTTTATGGGGAACCGATGCTGATCTTTTCAGGTCCCCATAACGGCATCTTCCTTTTGAGATAAATTCCTTCACTATGACAGGAATTTTTTTTTCTATCTCCTGGTGTATTTTATATAGGCTTCTGCTGCTTTGGAACTAGGATTGCTAAAAAAAAAGACTTTTTGGTGGTGATTTTAACTCATTTAAACATGCGCACTACATGAGTAATTCAATGTAAACAAATGAAATTGAATTTGAAACAGTTGTTTATCTTTATGCAGCGTAGCTAACCAAATTTGAAATGTTTTAGCAAGACGCCGCATCCTCCAGACAAATGGGTCAAAAGGGAACGGCAGCTCTGTCGAGTTACATTCAGAATAATGTCCACGAATGGCTGCAGCTACCTAGCAGAGGCCATAAACACAAACGGGAGCCATTTCGGTGCGTTTCTGCATCCGATGCACAGAAACATTAATGTATTCATCACAGACCCTTGAATGAGTAGAATTCAGATTGAAGATTAGGAAGTGGACACTTGACGTTCACTGAACTACGTCTGTGAGCTGCCAGCTGTTGGTGGCGTGCCTGCTGGCATGTTGTAAGACCTGGACCGGCTCAAACTTGTGCGCATGAGGAGATTGTTTGCAGCTCCGTACAGGCGACGGAGCCAGACCCTTTTGGCCGTTATCTCCAGTTTCCTGCGGTGCTGTACGTGTCTGTTCTGCTGGCCTGTAAAGCCCTGGCTCTGTCCATCCCAGGTGCTCATGATGGGCGAGCCCTTCTTCGACTGTCAGATCGGCATCGTGGGCTGCCGAGTGCTGTGCCTGAAGAGCATCATGGGAGTCAAGGACTTTGAGGAGAACATGAACCGAAGCGAAGAGGTACGTCGAGGTGACACGTCGTGTCAAAGTCTGCATCGTTTGGGAAGTCTACAATAGAGTGAATTTCTAACTGTGAACCCTGTCATCCTCTCCCCCCACCTTCCGCCACAGGATGCTGTGTTCTTCAGCTGTGGGGAGAACCTCAGCAGCAAGGGGATGACCTACCTGACCAACTCCCTGTTCGACTACCGCAGTCCGGAGAACAACGGGGTCCGAGCCGAGTTCATCCTGGATGCCAATCACCACAAGGTCTGCCACACGCCCTCTGTCTTGCACATCCGCCCCCCCCCTCTTCCCCAACCCCGCAGCCTGTTCGGATTCAGAAGCTCCATGTCCATCTGACACTCCGCCAAAACAATATGGCTGCTCTCTCGGGTTCTCCAATTTTCTCAGGCTTACACCATCAGCCTTCTGAAAGGCACTTCATCGATTACCAATTATTTATTCATTGGGTAAGACTAATTTCTCCAGATTGTCTCAGATAACTTGCATCATAAGAACTATCTACCTGTGTGGACTTCCTTCCTGTTATCAGACTGATGGCTTTAAGGGAGTCTTCTAAAGAGGTTGCTAATGGGCCCTTTGGTTAGTCATCATGGTTAGTCATTCCCTGCTGGTCTCCAGAAGTCTCTCTTCATTGAGAGAGTGATGTGTCCATTTGTTTGAGCAGGTAGCCTAGAGCCACGGAGGTGCTCTCATGGCTCATGGAGTCCCATCTTATCAGCCTCTTTGGGCAGCGGACCCCACCCTCAGACACCTGCTCACACACCGGGTCAGATAAGGCGTGGGGCGTAACGGGTGACAGCATTGGCCTATCACAGGCCCCAGTGATTCGGTGCCTGCAAAGGCTGACGTCTTGATTTCACCCTTCCTGAGACCTCTCTTGTATTTTTAAAAATGTGTTTATCATTTATTATATTGAAAGGATAGTCTTATTGAGGTTAAGCATTTCTTTCTCGGGGGAGGCTTTGTTATGGAGACTGGCGATGTGTAGTGTTCGCCATTTTGGCACGGCTTTAGAATCTAAGTGTTCGCTTCCTCTCAGTACTCGCGTGCATCTGTAGAATGATTTATGTGCTGTTTCTTTGCTTCTCAACAACCGGTATACGATGAAATTATATGTACGCACGCTATACATCATTTCAGATCTTTGTGAAACACGGGTCATTCATTTGAAAAGGAAACGTACTAGTTTTACATTGTACAATTTTTGGGAAAGAAAGGATTACATTTTCCTCAAGAGCTTGAGAAATCCCACAAATGCTTGCGAGACTCGTTAGCTGAGGTCTAATATGTAACGCATCACTCATTAACTCCCCTCCCTGACCCCCCCCACCAAAAAAAAGAAGACAATAGGAGGGTTTGCTGAGTTTTCTATGGGGCTCTTCCCCTTGTTTGATGTGTAATTGAAGTGGCATTACCTACCTGCAGAAGGGCTGGTGGGAGATAACCCTTGTTCCTTTGGGTGATAAGCCCCTCAGTGAGGGAGCGCAAACTCAGGCCGGCGTATCCGCCCCCCCAGGCCCGGCTCTCCCGGGCCCCGTCCCGTGCGCAACCCGAACCCTGTTTGCCTTGTTTTGTTGGCAGGAGACCTACACGGAGATAGCCGGCATGCAGCGATTCGGAGCTTTCTACATGGATTACCTTTACACAATGGAGAACAACAGCCGCAAAGGTATTGTACCCCCCCCCCCCCCCAATTCCCACCCCCGTGTTTACCCTCCCTCTCAAACGGCACGGACAAAGAGCTCCTCTTGTTTCAGTGCGTAGCCACCTGGTCCTTGACCTCGCTGTCCTCTCCGTTACCCCAAACTTACCTGGAGGCCAACTGTCAGGGGTACTTAGCCTGCCCCGGCACATATTTGACTTTCTTTCTCCTGCGTTTTGATACATTTGTCTTCGTTTCTCCTTTTCTTTTTCCCTTTTCTCCTCCGCTTCGCCGCGGCTGTTGAGAAAGTGAGGGCGCGCATCGGGTGTCACTCTCTCCCGACGGCAACCGCTGGCCTGTGATTTTAGCACGAGTTCCAGAATGCTTGTTCGGTCGGGTTCTGACTAAACAGGCAAAATTCTACAAATTCACAGATAAAGAGCGCCCCCACCCCCCCACCTACAACTCTTTGTAATCATGTATTTGGCCCCTCAGCTTTAGGCCCCTTGTGTGTAGGAACACAGGAATTCAGGTAGATGTAAGTAGTTGCCTTTGTTGCAGAGTGTCTGTCGCCATTCATGGACAAGAAATTCAGTACCTTGAAAAAGGTTCTTTTGCCTTTGTTACTTGAACATTTTTGTTAAGTACACATTAAAATGATTAAAATCCTATTAATTAGTTCAATATTCATGAGCAGCCATATTCATTATTAAATATTTGTCATTCATTATTTGCATTTTGTGCACTTTGAAGTCGTTACCTTCTGGCATTCATTTGGTTGTCCATAGCACTGCTTGGAAAATCCATACCACATTGAGTCACAGTACGTTTGAATGGTAAATGATGGCTTTCGCCAGCGATGGCCATGCATCACCACAAGGGCTGTGTAAATACACGGCCATGCGATAATCATTCTCCTGGCACAGCGGTTTGTTTTCTTAGATTTCATCCGTCCATCTGGTTATCTTTGGCTGATATGCGGAGTGGCCTCCCTTTAAAAAAATTTTTTTTTTTTAAGAGAGCCAATGTATTCGGGGCTGATTAAAAGCCGTCATTGTCGCTCGCCTAACACCTGTTGATTTGTGGAGTGACGCTACCTAAACACGCGCGACAGAGGCTCCTTTCTTTCCGCGGCCCGCTCAGGAAGTGAGGACGCGGCGAAGCCTGTAGAGCCGCATATCTGGCTAATGAAGGCCCTGCTTTACAGTGAAGCTGCTTCCTCCCGGCGCTCCCGCGCCCTCATTGCTCCTCCTGACTGGGCGATCAGTTTTTGGGCCCCCTGTCACCCCTCAGATAAGCATCTAAATTAAGAAAAACAGAGATGTTGTCAGCCTCAGCTGTCAGACTAATTTTTTGACGCTCGGATAACATGTCGGTTTTCGCCTTTTTTTGGGAGCGCTAAATTACTACCCCCCTCCCCCAACCCCCCTCGCCTCCCTTCAGACTGCCTCCTAGTCATTATTACCCCTCCTTCAGTGAGACTATCCCGTGTCAACCAAACAAATTGGGTTGCCGTTGCCACCGGACTAAGATAAACTTCGGGTAAACGTAACGCGAACTTGCGAATCGCCGCTCGCCGCTGACTTCACGTCAGAGCAATGCGGGCCGTGAGAGGGAGAGAGCGAGAGAAATGGAGATGCTTCTAATTCTTTAAATCCCAGCTAATTTCAATCCTTCAGCCCTTCATCTGGCCCTGACCGTGGCCATATGTTTGATATTAGCCCCTAATCCATCTCGGCCAACGGCGCTGAAAACGGGAAGAGGAAGCGGACTTTTAATCTCAAAAAATCAAGTAGGAATTCGAACCCTCCGTGCGCCCGAAATGAAATTCCAGCTCGCCCCTCTGAACCCTGAAATGTGTTCCGTGTAGCGGAATGTATGTAATGGGACTGAGGCGAGCGTACCTTCCCCCCCGCCCCCCCCGCACTTTTAATTTATCTCGTTTTATAGCGGAGAGCGGAGGGTTTAGGGCTCGTTCTGTTGCGCGGCGCTGAATGAGGGGACAGCTGGGTGAAAGCGTAGAAGTGTGGAATATTCATCACCAGAAGGGCCGCCGCCCCCCTTTCACAACTTCTGTTTCCTCTCTGCAGTTCGGCTGCAGGCCTACAGATGTCTCTCTAGGCGACAGAGCCGAACGGCTATAAATCAGACGACCTGTCAGTTGTTCTGGTGTATGAAAGCGCATACCTGTCATTAATATGACTGTTCGGCCCTTATGCCGATGGCTAGCTGCGCTCCGCCATCATGTGACGAATTGGCAACATTCAATAAAAGGCTGATGGGCGGACCTGAGCGAGTGTTTCCTGCAGCGTGTCTGTCGTTACGCGTGTTGTGAGTCTGGATTTGTGGTTATTCTCTGCTGTGGGGGCGTCCCTGCCTTTGTAGCCGTGCTCCATACCGCTGCTCTGTGTCTGTCCTCTCAGTGTCTGTGTTCTGACTGTCAGTTCTGGATTTTTATATAAATGATGTGCCAATTATTGAATACCATATTTTGTACTTGTGCCCTGCATGTCTGTTTTGTTACTCTGTCCTGTGCTCTGAGTGTCTGTTCTGTTACTCTGTCCCGTGCCCTGAGTGTCTGTACTGTTACTCTGTGTCTGTGCCCTGTGTGTCTGTACTGTTACTCTCTCCTGTGCCCTGAGTGTCTGTACTGTTACTCTGTCCTGTGCTGCATGTCTGTGCTGTTACCCTCTGTCTGTGCTGAGTGTCTGTACTGTTACTCTGTGTCTGTGCTGAGTGTCTGTGCTGTTACCCTCTGTCTGTGCTGAGTGTCTGTTCTGTTACTTGGTGTAAGTGCTGAGTGTCTGTGCTGTTACTCTGTCCTGTGCTGAGTGTCTGTGCTGTTACCCTCTGTCTGTGCTGAGTGTCTGTGCTGCTGTGTTCCAGACTGTGTAGGCCAGCAGGACTTCTCCCCGGTGGGCAGGGAGGAGGCGCCCCTGCCGGTGCAGGAGACCTCGGTGAAGAGGCTGGTGGTGGGGCCGCTGGACGTCCGGCTCCACAGCAGCGCCGTGCACCGCCTCCTGAAGATGGTGGCGTGCGCCCTGGACCACGAGTACGAGCCCTACTGCAGACCCCAGCCAGGTGAGCCGGAACCTTCCGTCTGCTCCGCACCAGTACACCTGCACCTATTTCCTCAGAAACACGTGTTACCTTTCCACTTCATTACAGTGCAAGCACTGTACCCTATGCACAAAATGCAGTGTGATTGTAATGCACTTTCTTCTATTTTTTTCTTTTCAAACTCTTCTCATAGTCTCTTTCTCCTTTGAAAGCTGGCTGCATCCTTAGCACAAGAATTTGTTTGGCCGTACTAAGGCTGCAGAAGCACGCGCTGTCTCCTGGTGTTTTTTTTTGTTTTTTTTTTTTGCGGCCAACGCATCGCATTACTCTCCGTGACACGTCCATTCATGTGAACAGCTGAAGCGCGGAGTTGTGGGGTGGTGAAAAGCGCAAGCGATAAGGCTCGGGGCTGAGGGAGGACCGCCTGTCGGCTCTGCGTCCGCACCCCTCTCCCACCGCGGGAAAGCGCGTAGCTGTCCGCACCGCGCGTTTGGCAGTCTCACGAGACAGTGATGCACTGCAGGATTCTGGGATTAGGGATGCGTGGCCTCGCTCCGCTATCGCTGCGGACGTTAAACGCGCATTAGCGTTGCAGTTTGTCGTTTTTTCCCGGCGGGTCCGCCGATAGCTCAAGTAAGCAATTTCGATGTGGCGTCCATGGCTTACGCAGGTGCTTTTTCGCTCACCCCGCCTTTTGATTGGATGCACACTGGGATGTTTGGAAAGCTGCTTTTGGCGTTTGCCGAAAAAGAAATTTTTTGGGGGGGAAATTGGTCCTGAATTTACTAAAACCGTAACATCCGTTGCTTTCTATTATTTGGGCATCTGTTATAAATACAGTAATTAGCTGAAGTCGGTCTGTTGTTTTTGACATTGTGTAAGAATGCTTTCCGGCTCGGGACCAAGGCGAAGGAATGAAGGAGTGACGCACTCTGAGGAACGTGCCATCCGGCTGGAGGTGGAGCAATGTGGCCCCCAGGCCGGGGGGGTTGGGGGGGTCTGCTTGTCGCACGTAGGTCGAGGGCGGGAGATTGTGATTTCTCTAGCTCCCCCCCAACCCCATCCAACAGCTCAGGAAGAGCCGCTCTCCAGAAACCAGTGCCAAATTGGCCTGGGCCGGCCGCCTCTAGTTTAATAAGATCTTGCCCTGTTTAGTGTGTCCCGGTTCCAAATAGCAAATTACTTACAGTGCCGCTTGTTTGTTTTGAGCGCGCATGTGTGTGTTTGTGTTGCTGAAGGACAATATTTAATAAAGGGGCAATTCCGCAGTCGTGTCCGTGACAACAAACATGGAAATAGCGAAGCTTTTCTGTCCGCGACACCTTTTCTTTCGCCCCGTGGTTCGTTCTGGGGAAGCGGTCCGAGCTGAGTGATCCGGTGAAGCTGAGCCGTTTGGCAGAGAGTCCGACGGACCCTGCCAGGGAATCCGCGCAGCCGCGAAACCCGACGTGCCCTCCCGCGGGCTGCCTGATCAAACCCCCGGCCCCCTCCTGCCCCCTGTCGGGCTCTGAGCTCTGCTCTTCCCCCTGAATGGGCTCTGAACCCTGCTTTTTCCTCTCTGTTATCGGGCTCTGAACCCTGCTCTTTCTCCTGTTATCGGGCTCTGAACCCTGCTCTTTCCTCTCTGTTATCGGGCTCTGAACCCTGCTCTTTCCTCTCTGTTATCGGGCTCTGAACCCTGCTCTTTCCTCTCTGTTATCGGGCTCTGAACCCTGCTCTTTCCTCCCTGTTATCGGGCTCTGAACCCTGCTCTTTTCTCTCTGTTATCGGGCTCTGAACCCTGCTGTTTCCTCCCCGTTATCGGGCTCTGAACCCTGCTGTTTCCTCCCTGGTATCGGGCTCTGAACCCTGCTGTTTCCTCCCTGTTATCGGGCTCTGAACCCTGCTCTTTCCTCCCTGTTATCGGGCTCTGAACCCTGCTGTTTCCTTTCCCTGTTATCGGGCTCTGAACCCTGCTGTTTCCTCCCTGTTATCGGGCTCTGAACCTTGCTGTTTCCTCCCTGTTATCGGGCTCTGAACCCTGCTGTTTCCTCCCTGTTATCGGGCTCTGAACCCTGCTCTTTCCTCCCTGTTATCGGGCTCTGAACCCTGCTCTTTCCTCCCTGTTATCGGGCTCTGAACCCTGCTGTTTCCTCCCTGTTATCGGGCTCTGAACCCTGCTCTTTCCTCCCTGTTATCGGGCTCTGAACCCTGCTCTTTCCTCCCTGTTATCGGGCTCTGAACCCTGCTCTTTCCTCCCTGTTATCGGGCTCTGAACCCTGCTCTTTCCTCCCTGTTATCGGGCTCTGAAAACCCTGTTGTTTCCTCCCTGTTTCGGGCTCTGAACCCTGCTTTTCCTCCTGTTATCGGGCTCTGAACCCTGCTGTTTCCTCCTGTATCGGGCTCTGAACCCTGCTGTTCCTCCCTGTTATCGGGCTCTGAACCTCTTCTCCGTATCGGCTCTGAACCTGCTGTTTCCTCCCTGTTATCGGGCTCTGAACCCTGCTCTTTCCCGTTAGGCTCTGACTCTTCCTCCGTTAGGCCTGACTGCTTCCGTTATCGGGCTCAGAACCCTGCTGTTTCCTCCCCGCCTGCCTGAATGGGCTCTGAACCCCGCTGTTTCCTCCCCGTCCATCACAGACACGGTGGAGGAGAGCCGGCCCCCGCCCAGCCCCGAGGAGGTGGCCGCCCTGGAGGAGTTCATCCCCACGCGTCTGACCTGCCTCACGCTGCTCAAGGTCAACGTCTCCGTCTCCATGGCCGAGTTCAACCTGCTGGACGGCCTGCTGCCCGTCATCCTGGGACAGAAGGTGACGCGTCGCCCCCTACAGGACGCTGCCGCTGCTGCGTTTGCGTTCCTGGGCCACAGAGCCACAGGGCAGGCAGTTTCCCCTTCACACTAATTCATCGACCAATTAGAGCGCTTGATTACGGTTAACTCATCTCGTCTGCTTCCTTGGGTCTGGGCTGCTTTATTGATTCCATTTTGAAGGTCAAACAAAAACCAGCAGACCCTGTGGCTCTCCGGGCCCAGGACTCCTGCGTTCGATAACTGCATTATAAGTGTCTTACAAAGCACCTTGGGCCACTCTGTAGAAAATAATACCGGGGATTAATACGGTAATAAAACCCAGAGAAAGCACTTGGCAAACCACGCCAAGCTCTCAGAAACAGACTTCGTGAAAGGCAAGGTCATTTACTTGTACTCCGTGCAAGCACCCAAAACCTTTCTGTGGAGTTGACTTTCTCCCAAAATAACGTACAGCTTGGCGTACATGTTGGATGACAGGTACGCTCGGTAATTTTCCACAGGCCCTGGGTCTGAAGAGCGGCTTCGGTCCTGGAGGGACCTGCTGCTCCTCTGCATTACCTCAAATCACAGGAGCTTGATTACGCCGTTATGCGAAAGCAGTGCAGTTCTGTACAACAAAGGAGCACAGGAAATGATCCTGCCTTCTGTAGCTGAGAGGTTACTGTAAAGCATACAGGCCCCCTGGCTTTGAAATGCATGTGGTCGCGTTGCACAACCAGTACAGCGGCGGTGGGAGCCTCTACGCAGACTCCCGCCACCCAGTCTGCTTGGAAGCAAACATGAAAGTGGCGTAACACGGAGAACAGGGAACAGCTGCCCTCTCTAACCCGTAGCGGCTTCCTCCCTAAACCCACAGGCTACCGTCAGCTTCAGCGGGAAGACCAGATAGACGCAGGAAATGGTCTCAGCGGTGTACCCACAGCGGTGATTAGAGGGCTGTGTGGCTGAGCGAGTGAGGCCTGATGAACTGCTATGCTAGCGTGAGGTAGCTGCAGGTGGGTAATGGTGCTCAGTGATAATGGCGTAGTGTGTGTGTTCTCTTTCTGTAGACCTCCACAGCCCCGGCGAGCGCGCCGGCGTTCCAGCCCGTGAGGCCTCTCCCGGCCGTTTGCATGCAGGTGGACAAGGTGAACCTGGAGCACTCGGTGCCCATGTACGCCCCCGAGCTGGTCAGCACCGTCAGCAGCCTGAGCCAGCCCTCCGACAACCTGCTGCACCACTGCTACACCCACTGCTACCTCAAGGTGAGGGGCAAGCCTGCTGTACCGTACTATACCTGCTGTTACATGGTGAGAGGTCGATATGTCAGTGTCATCACAGCCTCATGGTGAGTGAAAGTATGAGAGACCAGCCCATTGCATCACTGCAGCACCCACTGCTGCTGTACTTCAGTGAGAGATTAGCCTGGTTTACTGCCCTACACACGAGTGCACACACACACACACACACACACGCGCGCATGCACACACACACACACACACGCCCACACACACGCACGCACACACATGCACTCATTTACGCACGCACGCACACACACAAACAAATCTGTACTTGAAGGGGAAAGCACTGTGCTAATTTTCAGACTTTTCACACTGTCTCACTGCCTGCTCAGGAGTCATTCCATATGCTCTGCTCATTCCCAGTCAGGAGCAGCAATGGAAAATACAAATGAGTCCTGACATAACACATTCTCTAAGTGCGGTCCCTGTCAAACACGTCCGTCAAATGCCCGCCCTGAAATGTATGAATCCAGAATTCTGGATGCTTTGATCTCGTGTTCCGTTATTGAATAGCAAATCAAAGCATTCCTGCGATTAGCAAAGTTGAAATGGAATTTTTCTAACTCGTGGAAACAAAAATGATTAGCTGGCGTGTTTTTGGTAGGCGAGTTACTTGCCTTGAGTTTGTTTGTGATGAAGTGTTATTGGACCGCTTGAAGCGGTGTTATTGTTCGAAAGCGCAGCCCGGGGAAGCGTTTGTAGTTTCTGGAGAGCGAGTGGTGTTGCTTACACAACACATGCTTGCGCAGACAGGTGTTTACACTGGAGTGCTCTGATGCTGCTTAGTGCTCACGCTGTTTATAAGGGTGGAGATGCAGGGTTTGTCCTCTCGGTGCCCGTTATGAGACGGGGTCGGTTCTGAATGCGGGCTGTAATGGCACCATTACAGCTTTTCGAAGGGAAGGCCTGAAGTTCCGTGTTTGGCATCGAGCCGAGCGGTTGAAATTCGGCCCGTGGCGTCGGCCCAAGGGCGTTCTGAGCGCACGCAGATATCCCGTACGGCCGCGGCGCTGGCGCTCCCTCCGGCTCGCTCCCGGTGCCCGCTGAAACGGGGCCATTTTCCGAAGCCTTGAGGATGGAAGCGCCGAGCGGCCATCGCCGAATGCCTAACCGCTGCGCTAATCCGGGGGGCGGGGCCGGCGCTGGTGATGGACGGCCGCGCCGTGTTTTTCTAAGGCCGCGATGTTTGCCAGGTTTCTTGACAGCCCTTATCAGCGGGTCAGCTCGGGGTTAATGTTCAGCCGCTGGGGTCAGGCCGAGAGCGACCCCCCCCCCCCAGGTTTCCCCCCCCCCGGTCACGGCTCTCGGACCCACTCTCCTCCGGCCACCCCGGCTCTCTGTGACGCAGGGCTGACGTAGCGGTGTCGGGGAAGCAAACAGAGATTAGGGTCTTTAAGGAGCTGCTTTTAGGAGTCCTTTCTTTTCCCCCCTTGCTGTGAGTGTGACCCGGAAGAGGGAGGAGGCTTCAGCTAAACAAACAGACTGATGACTCTTCAAGGGCGCATGGGGGTACTTCTCCAGCAAAGAATAGATTAACCTTCACTATAATGATAATGATGGCATTGGACTGCTTTTATACAGCCCCTTTCGTCTCATGATCTCAGAACTGTTTTCAGTGTGGAGAGGAACACACCTCACCCCCGACCGATGTGTGGAACCCACCGCGGCGATGCACGGCAGCCAACACGCTCTCCACACATCGCTCAACACTTAGTCATTAAAAAGTTAACATGTATGTCTCCATACATCACAAAACGACTGTGGCAGTTTCCTGGAAAATGTCTCAGAGAAAAAAGTCCCAGTATTTCAGGCTGAACCACAGGGAGGGTGGTTGAAGGGCATGTTTATGCGTTTCGGGCACGTTTCCCTGGTTTCGTCTTCTCGTGGCCTCATGGCCTGGGTGTTCACGGCGTCCCTGTCTGTAAAACGCTCGCCTCGCCAGGCTTCTCGCAGCAGGTGGTCGCGACTTTAAGTGGCACTTCTACCTGTCTTCACCTGTTAGAGCGCTGCACTTAGTATCATGCTGACTGAATTTAAATGGAATTGTCCCACATATTGAAATGGTGTTCCATGGGGATTTTTTTTTGCGTATGTTGTCTCAGAGTTTGTAATGCCCAGTTTGGGATGCCTTCATGCTCATTTCCACAACTGCTTCTATCAATTCAGGAGAGCACCGACAAGCGAGTTCTCTTTTCCAAAACGCTTGGCACCATTCCTTCACCCGTAGACATTGAGTCAGAGGAGCTTGTTTAAATGGTAACCGGTGCAGGCAGACTGTGGCTGCCGAGTCGACCACAGGATGTTTCCGGTTCCCGATGAGAAACAATCACCTCACCGAATGAGGTCCCTCCCCTTCTGCAGTCCTACAGCCAATTATACGTCGCCCCGCGGGGCTACCGGCCCCAACTGGCACTGGCGTGGCCTCCATTCGCCACAGAGTCTGCCACTCGCTAGAATAGCGTCTTAACTCTTTGAATTAGCCTGGACCCAGTCGGTGCCTGTGCAGGGTGGCCACGTGCGGTTCTGTAGGTCCGGGCCTGTGGTCGGACGCCATGTTGTGAGCAGATCGGGCCGGGCTAGTGGCCTCCCAAGCTCAGAGCAGCTGGGAGCGCTGCTGCTGTTATCACAGCTGGACCCAGCCCTAATCTAACGGCACTCAGTGAGGATGGACCTGGCCCGCATGTTAGGCATTAACGTGCGCGTACATAAACATACATGCAACATATATCCACAGCGGGTGTATCAGGCACACGGCTAACTCGCTCCTAATTAAAAGGCGTGCGGTCGGTAACGGACACCGTGTTTTCATTGACTGGCCCGCCGTGGCTTGGCAAATACCGACAGGCCTGGTTTCCGCGCATCGAAAATCGCCTTATCTGTGCATCTTGTTTTTTTTATCTTTAGCTCGAGGTCCCGGCGGCTTTTACCCCCCCCCCCCCACTCCCCCGAATTCAATCCAGCACTTTAAAACGTGGTAACGCTTGCGGGGCCGCTGTGACCCTGGAGCGACTTGTTGACTGGTTGTTTTACGGTTTCTGGGCCGGGCGGTTGATGGGAAGTGACACGTCTGGGGCTCCCGCTCCTGAGCCCCCCGTGCCCCCCCCCCCCACCGCCTGGAAGAGCGGCGCTCGGGCCAGCGCCGCTGAAGACAGCCGTGTCAAACATGTTTATTTAAGACGGGACGGCGGTCCAAGCGGCGGTGTTGGCGAATGTTCGCTACGCGGCCTCGTCTCCAGACGATGAGAACTGACACGTTTCACTTGGTGTCCATCGCTGGAAGCTGGAGTACGTCAGGCTTTTCTTTCTGCTCTCCTCTCCTGTCATTTCTTGTCCTGTTTCCACTTCTTTTTACCTCTCCTCCTTTTCCTTCTGTTTTTTCCCCCTCATTTTCTCTCTTTTTCTCTCTGGCCTTTCTCGTTTCTCATCTGTCCTCTGCTGGCTCCTGCCCTCCTATATTCCGCTTTTCCTCATCTCCTATCCTCTCTTCCTCTCCTCCTCTGTCCTCCCCTCTCACTCTCCTTCCCTCCGCTCTCTCCTGTCCTCACCTCTAATCTCTCCTCCTCCACCATCCTCTCTCTCATCTCCTCTCCTACATTGGCCTCCTCTCCTCTCTTTCCTCCTGCAGGTGTTTGGATTCCAGGCTGGCCTGACCTGCATGGACAGCGAAGGCTCCTTCCTGCCCCTCACTCCCATAATCCCCTCCTTCAGCACGGCGCTCTACGGCAAGCTCCTCAGACTGCCCGCGTACTGGTGAGTTTGCCTCTGTGCAAGTCGGGGGTTCCCTTTGCTTGCACAGACTCCCTATATATTACACATTTGCACGCTTCAACACAATTTCTGCTTCGTTCGTTGACATACACCGACTTAGAGGTACGGAACCGTATATCATTTTATCTTCTCTGCAGGTGATGTAGTCTTGGACTGTTTCCCTGAAATATAACATGCATTTCTGCATCAGTAACAGCAGTCATGCCACAGGCTAACCTCGTATGAAAGATTGTTTAGGCTTGAAGTCGTTTCTGCCTTCCTGAGCTCGGTAGCTGGTGGTGGAAGAGGCCTCATAAACCCTGAAATGGGAGGAGTTTTGGTGTAATGCCAGTGGCTGCTTTGATTTGAATCAGTCTTCAGTGCTTTGTTGCTGCAGAGGGTCTTCTGGTTGGATTGAACTAGGTAGAAAGTCACAGCATTGGGTAACTACACCCGTTGTCCATCATCAGACCCCATTCAGGCCTCTGTGTGGATTCCATCCTACTCTGGCCCTTATTCGCTTCACCCCTTAATGGGCACACAGGACTTATAAGCTCCGCCTCTTTGTGGGCAAATATCGCTGATTAGCTCCGCCTCTTTATGGGCACACAACACTGATAAGCCAGTCTGGTCTGTGATAATGCATCCTTGGCTACCCAGCTGTGTATCAGGGCGTAATGTCAGTGACCGAGGCGGGCAGTGACGGATGACTGGTAACCATGGCAGGCCCTGACGGACGGCTGGCAGCCGTAGCCAAGAGCCAGAATGGCGTCCACAGCAGCAGGAAGCCATACCCGGATCCCTACGACAGGAATATCTCTCAGTCTCAAGCAGGAAATGAAATCAGACGCCACACGGAGAAGACCGTGGCCAGCAAGTGCATCCTGGGACGGCGGGCTTGGTATGGGAGCTGTGGGAGCTGCAGTTGCAGTATGAATATGCAGAGAGGGAGGCTTTTGTGGGCTGGATGTGATGGATGAGCGTGGAGTCACAGCGGTTGGGAAGAACAGAAAAAGGGAGTCATCGGGGAGCAGCGTACAGTTTCTCACATAGTTGCACAAATCTGGCAAAATGTAAAACATTTGGCTTTATTTTTTCCCCTCCCTCAACCCCTAACCCCCCCCCCCCCCAGAACAGAGATGAATCATTTGGACTCTCCCTTCAGTGCAATGCTAATGTGAAGGCTGGTGGCATGGGGAGGGGGGAGTGAACACAAACACCAGGGTGATCCTTGGAGATGAAAGTGCATCGCTGTCCAACTCGGTGTCCTTCAGGCAACATCTGGGAGCTCTTCTCAGACTTGCACACTAACACTGCAGACTATCTGCACACGCACACACACACACACACACACACACACACACACACACACACACTAACACTGCAGACTATCTGCGCACGCACACGCACACGCACACGCACACACACACACACACACACACACACACACTAACACTGCAGACTGTCTGCACACACACGCACACACACACTAACACTGCAGACTATCTGCACACACACGCACACACACACTAACACTGCAGACTATCCACACACACGCGTGCACACACACACACTAACACTGCAGACTATCTGCACACGCACACCACACACACACACACACACACTGACACTGCAGACTATCTGCACACACACACGCACACACGCACTAACACTGCAGACTATCTGCACACGCAACCACACACACACTAACACTGCAGACTATCTGCGCACACACACACACACACACACACTAACACTGCAGACTATCTGCACACACACACACACACACACACTGCAGACTATCTGCACACACACACACACACTAACACTGCAGACTATCCACACACACGCACACACTAACACTGTAGACTATCTGCTCACGCGCACACACACACACACACACACACACATACACACTAACACTGCAGACTATCCACACACACACACACACACACACATGCACACACACACACACTAACACTGCGGACTATCCACACACACACACACACACACACACACTCACAAACACTGCAGACCATCCATGCACACACAAACACACACACACACACGCACACTAATACAAACTGTAACACACAAACACGCACACGCACACGCACACCCACACACTGTAACAGACACACACATGCACACACTCAGTGTAACCCACCGTAACACCATGACGCTCACACACATACACTAACACAGACAGAGACAGAGACACACACATTCATCACAACCCAGACGCACCGTTAACACAGACACCGTACCGCCCGCGACCTCAAACCAACTGTGACACACACACGCCTGTCCAGACGCCCGGCGCTCGCGGCGCACGCCTGTATCCGGGCCGCTATAAACCGTCTGCGTCAAAATGGATTCCCCTCCATTAGCTTGCACTTAAACATGTCAGAGCTGCATATGGTCTGCGCTTCTCTGGGCTTTGTACATGGTACCGATGAGGAGAACCCCGGAGGGAGGCTCTCCTGTCCTCTGCTCCTAATCAAGAGGAGGCGCGCGCCCCCCCGCCCCCCACGGAACATCTCCGCCGGGCTCTTACCTCCGAGCGCCTGATTCAGACGTGAGGAGGATGTTATTTTTCTTCCTGACAGTGGCTGTGTTTCTCATCTCGGGGAATCAAGATCAATAGCGGCTTATTTCTCCTCTGTCAGCCGCTACACATAATCGCTATCCGAAGCCTCTCCGACGTTAAGAAATGTGTTTCGGACATCTGGCGTAACTCTGAGAGCTAGCGCGCGGACGCAGGGTTTATTAATGTGAGCGCACAGACAGGCCTGGCAGTGCCGGAGTGTTCTGCACATGCCTTACCTGTTACGCTCACGCGTACGGACAGCTCTGCTGCTCCGGCGGGTTTTCGTTGCCCAGGTAGCGAGTACGTGCATCGGCCCCCTCTCCATTTTTGGTTATTTTCTCTGTTCTTCTTTTCCCGAGGCGGCTAAGCCCCGTTTCCGACGTTCTGACAGAACTCCGAACCTTCTCCACGCTTTCTTCTTTCTTCCCACTTCAGGTAATAATGGACTGCTGTTATTTTTTCAGGGGCTATGAGGCGATAACTCATTGTTTAGGGTTTGTTTTTTTTTTTTTCCACCCTTCGGGTTTTCATATTTGACCCGACCTGAACGGGAGGCATTTTTAGCCTTCCCCCAAATGACTCCAGGCGAGGTGTGTGTGGGGCGCTCCTTAACGGGGCCTGACAGCTCATTGTGGGGAGACTGACGGACCGGCGGTCAGACCCTCCTGCACCCGAGAGCGAAGGAGCCTTGGGCCGGAGTGACAGCCGCCCGCTGGATAAACAGAGACGCCACCAGGTGGTAGTGTTTAATTTAATTTATTTATGTTTGTTTTGGGAGCCTTTCAGAAGTGATGTAACGCTGCCGAAGATGTCGTGTTCTCTCAGCTGAAGTGTGCGATTCTACGGCTCTCCGCTCAAAAGGGGGTGGGGGGTGAGGGAGGGAGGGGGGGGTGGGAGTTTGGTGAAGGCCCTTCCAGTAAACCTCTCTTGAGTCGCGGTGTCAGTCTCTGATCGCTTTGTTATGTAAATTTCGGGAACAGCTTTTCCATTACTAAGGTAGTGGAAGGTATAAAGTTATCCCCTTCTGGTTTCGACGTTAGGCCGGAGTGTTTGATTGGCGAGAGAGCGGGAGGGGATGATGTCACCGCCTTTGGCCCCCGCTCCAAACCGCAGGTATGCGGCGAGGAGCGATGGCCCGTGTCAGGTGATCAGGGTGATGTTAAAGGCTTAAGACTTCCACTCTGACTTCGCTCTCTGTTTCCCCCACTGGAGTTATTTGGCAACAGGAAATCTGGTATTCTCCAAAAGAGAGCTTCTCACAGTGGGTCCAGCAACAGACACTGGAACACGAGTCCCTGTACACGTCCTTCTGGGCTCAGGCGCTCGCCCCACGAGGGTGTGACCCCCTACACTACGAGGATGACCGCGTGCATCACATTCCATTACCGGCATTTAGCAGATGCTTGTCCAGAGCGACTTCCACAACATTTTACATAGCGTTTACATTGTATCCACTTATGCAGCTGGATATATACTGAAGCAATGCAGGTTAAGTACCTTGCTCAAGGGTATAATGGCAGTGTCCTACCTGGGAATCAAACCCGCGACCTTTAGGTTACAAGACCAGCTCCTCACCGAGCTCCTAGCTTATAGTACCCTGCCTTCCCGGCTCAGTCAAACGAAAGCTGTCGGTACAGGCCGCTCTTTGTCCCGAGAGAAGAGCAATCGGGCGTCGACGGCGTTGTCATCGCTAATATGTAACTCCGGTGAGCGTTTGCTGCTGTTAAACAGTAAACCCGCCCCCATATCTCACTGTCAGTGACGGATGACCCGCTGAGACATTCTGTTGGTTTCAGAAGAGGCTCTTAAAAAACCATTAAAATCAAAGCGGGGGAAATGGCACGGATACGAACGCCTCCCCCCCTGTCTCTCCCTGCTGCCTGCACAGGGCAGTGTGAACAGAGGAGAGAGACGAACAAAACTGCGCTTTGCTAGCCCCGAAAGTAGCCGCCGCGTTCGCCACTCGCTGGTGCGTCTCTGGGTGAGCTGCTCTTTCACTGCTGTGTAAACGCCGCCTCTTTCCCCGTGAGGGGTGAGTTTCTTAACGCCGGAGCAGTAGGCAGTCTGCGCTCTACGCCGTGCCGACCGGGCCCGCCCTCGCCCAATTAACTTCTGAGTACACAAAACCAAGGCGGAGCCCCGCTAAATGAACTTTCGCTGGCAGTGAGTTAGCGCGCAGCTGAAAGGCATCAGGCGCTACTCGGGTTTAATGAGAGGCAGCGTTGGGACCGCCCGCTTCACAAAGGACCCTGCCGAGAGCTCCAATTGGTCCGGCTGTTAAACCTGTTACCCCGGTTAAAACGAGTCCCCGTAAAAACGAAAAGTAAAGACGTGTGCCACCTGCGTCGATCCCCGGCACCCGCCCAGAGCCCGCCCGCCCCGCCAGCGTTTCCCGCGGCGACTGCACCTGACGTCCCACCGGCCCGGCCGGAGCCCACCGCGACGCTAGCCGTAATTTAGCGCCAGAAGCTTTTATGTAGCGTTTTTATACGTAGTGCGGCCAGCCAGCTGTTTTTTTTTTGGACTGAAAATCTATTTATGAGCATTGAGCCATGAGCTTTGGAGCAATTTCATTACTCAAAAAAACAAAAAACAAAATCCGTAATGACAATTACACGATTGGTGGAAATATACTTAATGATTAGTCATAAGTTTCGTCTGTGCGGTTGCTGTGTTTGCACTAATTTATGCCACTGGTGTGTCATTTGGATTAAAGGCCAAGCGCATATTTAGCATGAATTATTTTCCTGTTTGAGAGCTTTTTTTTGTTGTTTTTTTCACTGTGTATCTCTGGTAGTGCGGTTGGCCTCCCGGTGGAATTCATTTAGGGGCACATTAAAGAGAGAGAGGGATTTATTTGCGTGTTTGGCATGGCGGAGCACGGTTTCTTCGTATAATTTATTGAGGATTATGAGACATTAAACATGTCATGTCTGAAGCAGGGCTAAGTATTTCAGTGCTTGTCTCGGGCGTACTTCTGGCGTTCCTGTTTTTTGTCACTCACCAAACCTGGTGGTCACATGGTGCCATGTTCCTCCATTAGAAAAAGGGGAGGGGTTTACAGGGGCCCTGTGCGGCCCCAAGGGGGGTCTGTGAAGGAGTCCCGGGGGGTTCTCAGCAGAACATTTTGTGTTTTTGTGTTATAGATGTTTAGAGGTCCTTGCTAAAATTATGGTGAGTTACTCCGGATTTATATTGGACTAAATGGCAACATGTTATGTCCATAACATAGAGCGCCACAAAGTAGACGTGATTCCGTGTACTGATGTATTAAATAGTCGTGTGTGTGTGTGTGTGTGTGTGGGGCGTGGCGGTGTCTGTGTGTGTGGGTGTGTGTGCTGTGTGGGTGTGTGGGTGTGTGTGTGTGTGAGGTGTGTGTGTGTGTGAGTGTGTGTGTGTGTGTTGTGTGTGTGTGTGTGTGTTGTGTGTGTGTGTGTGGTGTGTGTGTGTGTGTGTGTGTGTGTGTGTGTGGTGTGTGGTGGTGTGTGTGGGGTGTGTGTGGTGTTGCTGGTGGGTCTAGGCCTGTGACGCCGCTATAGCTGACCGCAGGACCTCTTTGGACCCTCCCTGCCGCAGGCCATGGCGCAGAATTATGACATAAATAATAAGAAACGGCCCTTTTTCAGATGTCTGCCTTTTTTTCTTTCTGCGTTTTTTCCATTTTCCTTTCATTTTTTTCTCTCTGTGCCCTCAATCAATATGAGCCCATTGGTAATAACTCAAGGGAAACGATTTTGTCACATTATACTTCATAAGACGCCAGCTGCGAGCTCGGGCATATTTGACTTCATATAAAAGTGTTTTCTCTGCCGTGGAGTCATTCCAAGGGGCGCATATGGCAGAAATTAATGAACGAACGAGCAGTCTATCGATCTCGTTCGGCTAATTAAAGATCTGCGCTTAGGAGAGGGGATTTGAAGCCGAGCGCTTTGAGTCGGGACGGACGCGCCCGGCTCCCCCCTCCCTCGCTGACAGTGGTTTTTCATTAACGGGACGCGTTCGCCAAATTGCGCTGACCTAGAAAGAAAGACGGCCGGTTTCTTTCGAGGAGAGTCAGTGGCAGATGGCCTCCTCAGCCGGTCGCTCACGGGGCCGATGGAGATCCCCGCTTTTCAGGTGCGTTTCGCCCCCAAAAGTCACGGAGCTACGGGGGAAGTGATGCGATGCCCATAAGGGTGGGGCTACGGGGGAAGTGATGCGATACCCATAAGGGTGGGGCTGGGGAAGGGGTGGGGGGGAGGGGGCTGTTTGCTAGTAACCAGCGGTTAAAAGGCGTGTCCCAGAATGACATAATGTTCGGCTGCTCGACGCACGGGAGGCGGACGGGCCCTGACCCGGGAGCGCGTGCAGCATTACGCGTGCCGCAGACCGTTAAACCTCCAGGCCGTAAAGTGCGCGGCGAAGCCTGGCGGCCCACATCTGGCGTGTTTTACAGGTGACGTGGATCAATGGGGGTATTGAGGAAGGCCGCGGAGGGAAATGGCGTCACTGGCTAGGGAGCGCGGTGGCGGCCGACGGACGTTTCGGTGCTGAACTCCGGAGCGACTTCCCTCGGCGCGGCCTAGCGCAGACCGCTGTAGTGACGAGGCAGCCCCTCCTGTGCCGGCCCAGCGCGCTCTGTGCTGGCTCCCCACGTCCTCCTCTCACACACTCCTGCGCCTCCTGCTTACCACACGTACACCGACGAGTTTGATTGACGTTCACATGACTTTTTCCTTTTTTAAAATCTCTTATGAACAATGGGCAGGATGAGAGTAAAGATTCTACAGTAAAATTGAACCCTTTAACTATATAGGTTTTTGCTTAATTAAAAAAAAAAAGTCTCTCCTCCCTGGCCTCCTCGGTTGTGCAACTCACCAGCTGCCAGCGCTCCAGAAATGTAAGAATTCTGACATATAGTCAAAGCGACGTGGAAATTCTGTGAGAAATTTCCGAGAAGAAAGCGCATTTGGGCATTTGTGCGCTTGAGAAGATGATTATGACCTAAGCTGGAGTGACTTGCGGGCGGCTCTTGCGTGCGTGTGCGTGCGTGTGTGTGTGTGTGTGTGTGTGCGTGTGTGTTTGGGGAGTGCGGTGTTCCACACGTGTAGTTATTCACTCCAGCGTGTCCTCGTGTCGTCTGAAGGCTTCCCGCTCAGTCGGAGTCTCTGCGCCCCGAGGCCTGTTGATGGGAAAGAGGAGATCAGAGCCGCTGGAGGAGCCTGGAAAAGCCGCCGTCATGGCGCGGCGAAGCTGGAACACCCGCCCCCGAAGCCTACGCAGTCTAAACCGTGGTCGTCGGGCTCTTAGAGAACGCCGGAAAACGTCCCACGCGTCGCGAACGCACGGCGGCAGAGGCGTAGCGGCAGGAAGTGCGTGCGGGGGCTGTTTTTTTTTTTCTTTTTCCTTTTTCCCTCGGGCTCGGCCGGCGCGTCCCCGCCGCCCTCGTGTCTCTCGCCCCGCGGCCTGGCAGCTGTCCGCCGTGCGGCGATTAAAACGTTTCTCCCGGTAATCCCTGTGAAAATGAAGCGGCCTCCTGGGAGCTCGCGCCCGGCGCTGGTGAACCTGATGCCGGGAGAAGGGGGGGCATGGGGGGATGAGGGGAGGGGGCAGGGGGTGCTTTTAACAGGTGGGGGTCATATGGGGCACTGGTGACTGAGGAATGTACACCTCACACACACCAACACTGCACGCCCCACACGCCTTGGCCTGGTCCCCCAGCGGCCCCCACCTGCAGCCCCCCTCCCCTCCCCCCACACGTCTGCTGAAGGCCCTCTGCTACCTGACGGGTCATTTCATAGCGTTTCTGGGAAAGAGAGTGAGTTACTCTTGTACTGAGAGCAGGTGAAACATGCCATTTCTGTGCCTGGGTTTTTGTACTGTCCCATATGTTTTTTGTTGTCCATTTTCAGTTTTTTGCCCATTTTCATTTTTGCAGCAGTGTTTTCGGATTGATCTGTGTGACACGTGTACATCCTGACGAGATGTACCCGGTTCACATGCCTCACATGCCAACATGCACTGCTGGTGGGAGATACTTGCTGAAAGGTCTTTGGGGTATCATGGCGGCTGCTGATGTAATGGAACAATTTTGGTCTTTATTCTGAGAAGTGTAATTCACTCTGACCGTTTTGCGTTATTATTGATGCTTCAAAAGAAGGGCTGGAGCTGCGTTTCTCTTGATTGTGTGTTTATGAGCTGCCCCACACAGTAACCCCATTAGACTAGCGTTTGGGTATTTGTTGGCCTTCCCTCTCTTATGACATGGACAACATTTTCCATGTGCGGCTTTACTGCAGAACAGTCTGCTCTTGTGTCATTATTACCTACAGGTGTGTTTTCTTGGGCTATACTGCAACGCAGGAACATATGGAGGAATGCGTCTTTTGCAAATTAGCCCTAAGAACAGAAGCGATTTTCATTCTGTTTAATATATTGCCTAAGTTTGTTTTAGCAAAGTGTGCTGTGTGGCTAAGGCCAACATTTCATATGAATTGGCGAAGACTTCTAACTGTGCATAATAAAAGCTTTTTTTAACATGTTCTCGCTCAAATGTTTAGGGAGATTCCGTACGGTGCTGTTGTTAGGCTACGTGGCTATGTTCAGTGGCAGCTAGTGGAGACAGCTTGAACTGCAGCCACTATGGGGACTAGGTGACCTCTGTGAATTTAACACACCCACGTCCCCAAACTCGAGACTGTGTGCCGCAGTGTGTATTGGTTTTGTTGTGTGTGTGTCCGCGGTGGTGTGTGTGTGTGTCCGTGCAGGTGTGTGTGTGTGTGTGTGTGTGTGTGTCCATGCAGGTGGGTGGTGGGGGGCGGACCTAGCCACTCACAGACCCTGAGTGATTTTTTTAAACGCTTGCTTACAGGCTTGTTTTCTGAAAGAGATTGCTTTGTTTGAGAGCTGTGAAGCTGCTGATAGTGATTAAGAAGTGAAGCCGCTTTTTTAAATGGCTAATTAGGGAGGGGACTGAGGAGGATGAATGATTTAAAGAGTCCCGGCGATCACTCATATCGGGGGATCTGGAACAGGCTCGTCTCTTGTGATCTATGAGACTAATATGTCAGGAGTAATTGATTAGATTTGCCCCAGTGTGTACTGTGTAAATATGCTAAGATAAGAAGAAAAAAGAAGCTTCAGCATCTTTTCTTTAACCTTGGGATTAAAAGCCAGTGAAATGCAGATTAATGTACTCTCTACGCGGTTGTACTGAAAAGCAAGAGTTTTGTTTTCTGGGAGGGGTGTTTTTTTTACATGACTGAAGATCTAATGAATGTTTGTTTCTCTGGTACGTTGGGGCGTTTGTGTGCGGTCCAAACTGACGCACCTGGACACACAGAGACACGCACTGCCAGGAGTCTAACGCAGACTGGGGGTGTGCGGTTCTTCTGTTCTCACGCCAGCGAGTCGGCCCAACCGTCCGAGGGTGTGAGGTGGCTGAACACGACCACCCCCAGAACCAGGCCCACCCCCCAAAAACCAGGCCCACTCCCCAGGCCTCTGGCTCAGGGCTGTCCGCATTATTTCTGAAAAAATTATGGGCTCAGGATATGAGCAATTACTAAAAATTTTGGAAAATGCCTACTGGCTAACATTGTGAGACTCTATATAAACCATTTGGCCCTACAGTAGGTATTCTTTCAGTCAGAGAAAGGTGTTGATTTTAAAAGAATGGGGGGCTGTTTTCCCTGGGTCAGCAACCTTTAGAGAGGCCACCTGCTGTAACTCCCACACACACACACACACACACACACACACACACACACACGCACACGCACAGTCTTGCACACAGACTCACACAGGTAGTATTGAGCTTAGACGGTGTGATAAAGTTATTAAAAATGAGCATTTAGGTTTGTGTTATCATTTCTGTAAAACCCCGAAGATACCAGAGCCAACCCAGATTGCAGGTTCCACTAGTTTTACACCTGAACGTTATACTTTCAAATGCCCCCTTAATTAAAACAAATGTATTTTTGTCCACAGAAGTACAAAGCAGCGACCTGCCAATTCTCCCTTTTCCTGTGTTTGTACTGGAGCCTCTCCAAACTGCTTTTTTAATGAGACTCTTGTTCTGCTGGTTATGTTAGGAATTATTCTTCCCGGGAGAATTATGTATGACCTGCGAGTTTGCAGCCCCCCCCCCCCCCCCCATACACCCCCCTCCCTTTCTGCAGCCTCACAGATGTTCAGCCTCAGCAGGGTTTAGTAGCTGTAATTGCTCCTTTCCTAATTATTCTTATGTTTAATGCTGTTAAAATCGGGAGGTGCAGTTGCAGTGGCTGGCAGGTCCGCTCCCCTTCCCCCTGCACCCCCCCCGATCGCCGCTGTGGTCAGGCTGGAGGCCGCTGCACCGCCCATCTCAGGTTGGGAGTCACGGCCCCCCTCACAAACGCGGCAGCCCTCCCTGCATGGCTAATAATAGCGGGAAAGAGAAAAAGGTCAAAGCGGCAAAGAACCGTTTATAGCCAAGTGGAAAAAAGTTAAAAAATCTGAGAGGAGTACATTGCAAGCCAAGAAGCGCCTCGTGTCCTTGTTTGTGACAGAAACAAAAAATGGGAAAAATTTGGAATCATTAATTTATACGTTTAAGTTATCAACTTCAAATGAGCAGCTTCCCTTGATTAGTAGTGGCTGCAGGAGCCGGGTCATTGGACTTGGGCCCGGCTGCGCCTCAGCCAGGGTAGAGCATGTGCACCTTGCAGACCTCTGTGCGCCAGCCTCGGGCCCAGCTGAAGCACTGCAGCCACCGGTCAGCCACGTCAACTGGGGTTTGCCTGGGAAATTAAAATCGCTGATGTTTAAGAATCTGTGAGAAGGGAAACTCCTCATTTTTCTTACTTCTTGGCTAATTGCATTTTCTAAAGCCAGGTCTGGCTATTTATATCTTTAATATTCTGCAATATGATGCAGGTTGCAGGTTGTACTCTTGCAAAAAATGGCAACCCAGCTACTATGGCATCCACCGCAGTTGGAAAGACTACCTGATATATTAACTGACTGAAGATGGATGTGCTGATTGAGGTTGATTGGGAACAAGGATGACGGGGGCTGGGAGTTTACCTTTCTGAATTGCAAAGTGCTTGCACTATTTTAACAACACGAGAGCTTCCATCAGCGTTTTCTAAATTTAGAGTCCGCAAAACCGTGTAATGGGCGTAATGGTTTTCATCAGCCAGCGTTTCAGGCTGTTATTAGCAGAGAGTCGCGCGTAAATAATTTATACAGGTGCGTAATTAAAGTTTCGGAGGGCCGCGTGCACGCGGCGGCACTCTCCCGCATAACGAGCGCTTGTGTAATCAAACAAACCTTCATCCCCTGCCAGCCGCCATTGAAGTGGCTTTCAGAGCGCGCCGGCTCTGCGCGCGGAATGCTGTTGTTGTCGGTCCTCTGCGGTCACCCTCTCCTTTTGTTTCGAGTGACGGCTGAGGCGAAGGCTCGACTACGTGTTCGACAAATATGCTCGCGCACAGAGCGGCTGAGGTTTTTCTGTTATGGGGACACGCAGGAAAATCTGTTTCAGGGGTCTTTTTTTTTGTCTTAGCGCAGCACATCACTGGTACCTTTCATCCGCAGTTTTTTTCATTCGCTGACGTCATCGAGTGACATTCCCTATTTCCAATGCCTGAGTGATGAATGGACACTATTTAAACGCCCCCGTGGCTAGTCCCTTTTTTCCGATCCCCATATAAACCGTCAAAGCATCTACAGGTGGCCTGAAATGTTGAGGTCATTTGTTTTTATTTGAACGTTGAGATTTCTTCCATTTTTGTTGAAACCAAGTGTACTCCATCTCAATCGTCTGCCCCTAATCCCCAGAATTCCCTGGGAAACTGACTGTATCCCTACTGCTTCTTAGTATAAGGACAGTGCGATGCTTAAATGAATAGCATTCTAGCCTGAAGAGTGAGCTAGTCCATACGTGTAATAAGGGCTTGTAGATGCTAATGTTGTGTAGAGAACGTGAGTTGTTTGAGTACCAGCAACTCATTTAGCAAATGCTGCTAATTTGCTGAAGTCTTTGCTGAAGCAAGCAATGCATTATGGGCTTTGTAGGAAGCTTAGATTGCTTGAAGTAGGAAACCACAAATTTACATAAAGTTTAGTCCCTGTTCTTAGTTATAACACCAGCTCATAGTGTATACCAATAACATAAAAATTAATTGGAGTGGGGTCACTAGCTCATACGGTCAAGAGTGGTCCAACTGGCCACAGCGGGTCCAGAATAAAGTACGTTTTTATAGGTCCCTTTACAGTTCTGACCTCGCCGGCAGGGTCAAAGGGTCAAGGTCATCCAATCAAATAACTGATTAGTCAAATTGGGCGGTAGCTCGGGCGGCATTAAAGCCAGGAGCCCTCTTGCTCTCGCTGAAAGGGAGACGTGCAGCCCTCACTCTGAAGCTGCTGGGGAACGACCCAGGGGGAGACGCTGGCAGGCCTGTCACATCACAGACGTCCCCAGCAGAGCCACCCGGGAGCGCCAGCGCGGCGAGGAGGAGAGAGCAAAGGGAAGAGAGCGGGACTTAAACGCTTGCAGAGCTGAGAATGAGCTGCGTCCCTCCTGCTGAAGTGGAACAGAACCAAGGCGTGATCGGCTGGGATGGGGGTGACGCTTGGTTTTGATGTGTCGCCACGAACTTGGAGAAATTAGTTGTGTTTCTATTAAAAGCCCGTACCCCACCCGCTGCCTGAAAATGCCTGGCCCAGACCCCTTCAGGAGAGGGAGAGAAACCATTTTGAGGTAGTTGATTTGAAAAGTTTGAAGAGGGTTTCCCTAGTGTAATTGATAGGATAGCCCATGAGCAGGCACAGGGGATGGGTGGGGGGGGGGTGACGTGTTGACATAAAGCAGGAGGATCACTCAGTCATTCCCGCTAACTGATTTTCCAGTGTCTGTTTTGGCGTGCTGCGATTCCCGAGAGGAGAGTCCCAGCCCTTGCTACGCGTCGTAGCGTCCGCGGTGTTCCCCAGGCTTCGGAACGCGGTTTTCGGGGGAATAGACGGGCACGCTCTGGGCCCAGGCTGTGTTGCGCTGGACACGTGTGGGATGGGGGGGGGGGGGCAAACATTAATGAGAGAATGGTCCATTGAGACGCTGACTGACAGGGCCAGGAGGATTCTGGGAGGAATACGTCCAACTGTGCCGTTACCTCATCATCAAATATTGGATTTCAAGTCCATCTCAGGGCTCGCTAACCACCGCTCAGAGTGTGGAAACTGGAGCAAGCACTCTCTAACAGATGTAATGTCAAATGTCTGCCTATTATTTTCAGGCTCGGATTTCTGCGGTGTGCTTCACCTCGTGTAAATCACTATAGTAACATGTTCACAGGGCCCCGTTCTCTTGCGGCTATCAAATTTTGGGAACACCTCCCAGAAACCGAGCAAAAAATCTGGAGTCTTCTAGAAAGGCTGTGGCTGCTCTGGTTCACATTGAGTATTCCTCCTTCACTCTCTCACTCATGCCACATATGCTGTGAAGTTTCTTTGTTCATTGCAATTAACTGATCTGTGTCCCAGCGGGTGATTATGTATTAAGGCCATGCCAACTCTCTCTCTCTTTCTTCCTTCCTTTCTTTCTCTTCCTATCTCCCTCTCTCTCTCTCTTTTTCTCTGTTTTTTTGCTACAGGACCAAGAGGTCTTTTGTTCCCATCACAGAGTGTATTTTTGAACTCCCCCACTTCACGATACAAGCCACCAGAGCCCAGACACTCCTGCTGCAAGCGATCTGCCAGAGCTGGACCCACTGCATGGGAAACGGAGCTTCCCCCGGGGTCAATGAAGCCCTGCTGAACGAGGTCTACAAAGCGTCAGGTAACCTTTTATTGGAAGTCCTACCCTCCCCGCTCTGCTCTCTCCCCCCCTCCTTTTGCCTTTTGTTCTGTGACCACATTCACGTCACACGTGGTCTGGGGGGTTGCCTGCAGATACACGCGGGTCACTGGGACTGTTACAGACCCCTGCAGGTCTCCTGCACTATTCGCTCGCAATTTCAGCACCTGGCAACCCGTCACTCACCACCTCCTGTAACCGGCGGTTGATTTTCTCATCGATCTGGCGATTAATATTCATATTCATCAATATTCAGACGCCAGCCGCAGCCTGCCTATGTTAAGCTTCAGAACCGCGTAGGTCTTACTTGGTGTCATTTTAAACTTTTCCCCAGCCTTCTGTCTTTCTTTAAGAACACTTGATGCCGACATGGAGCTGGTTGCGTTTTAAAATGAACTTCGTGCCGAGGTGTTACCGAAGCCAGTTAGCGTGGTAGCGCATTGCTAGCAGACCCGTTGTGAACGCGGACACCTGGAACAGCAGGTCGCTCTGAGTGCGAGGTGCCGGGACCTGCGGCCGCCCTGAAGATTAGCTCCCAGAGCTGTTTCACGCTCCATGTCTTCTCGGATGCCTTAATGGCCGAATAATAAATTTCTAGCCCGTAAAAAGTAAAATTCAATAAAACAGTAGCTTTCTCATGACGGTAGCATCTGGACGGTCCTCCGGGGGCCCGGGGATTTTCCAACTCATTAGGATCATGTTGGTTATGCCGTCAACATGGGCCCCGCCAAGCTACCTTTAGGCGCGCGCGACTGCCAAATTATTAAATGGGTCTCCTGTGGAGTGAAGTCAAATATTCCCCTCATTTTGCCTTTTTTTTTTTTTTGGCTGTGGAAAGGGGCTAGAATAGTAACATTCAGAAACCTTTGCACATCTGGTCTCAGCCCTGGCAGGTTTTGGGGGGAAAAGAGGAAAAATGTTTTGTGGGGGGGGGGTTGGGGGGTGTGGTAAGGAATGCACAGATACCTCCTGTGGGTTGAAACCACAAGAGGCCGATGGATTAAAAAACCTGCTGATATTTCAAACTAATTCGGCTTTCCTTCTTTTTTCGACTTTGCCCACCTCCCAATAACGGTGTACGTTGTATGTTGTTTACATTATTCAGTTTTGTGGAAAAGTGCAATGAAACAAAATGGCATATGAAATAAATGAGAGGAATATGGCTTCCCCCAGCTGTGGTGCCTCTCTGCCTGGGCCGTCAGGCTGCAGTGGAAGGTTCTGGCAGGGAGACGGCTTGTTTGGGGTTGAGGCCTGTGCAGTCAACCTTGCCGAATAGTTTTGGTTCCTGTGGCGGCTGCGGTTGTGTCCACACTCTAACGTCATGATGGGACCTGGCCCGCTCTCTCTCTCTCTCTCGGTCTCTCTCTGTTCTCTCTTCACTCTCTCTTCCTGTCTCTCACTTCTCTCTGTTTCCTCTTCGATCTCTCTCTCTTTGCCTCTCTTTCTTTCTGTTTCTCTTTGTCTTTCTTTCTCTCTTTCTTTTTCTCTTTCTCGTTATCCCTCTCTCTGCTCCACTAATGAGGTTTTTAATAAAAAACCTAATGCAGTAATTCTTGACAAAAGCACTTTAAAGCCCGCGTTCTTTATTTTGTGGTCTTTAAAGACATTGATTGCTGTTGTTATTGCGCATTAGGGCATTGGTTAAAAAGAAAGCTGGGGACAGTTTTATGGCTCCACTTGTGAGGGGGGAAATAATGGCCTGCCTTGCATGACTTTCTGAAGAGGGCTTGCTGTTCTAAGACACTCAGTGTTTGATGAGACATACTGTACCAGGCCTTTGTACTGTAATTCGCTATTGACTTGTTGCGTGATCTGTATATTGCACTATAAACTATTCCTGGGTTCGTTTTGACTTAGTAAGTATTCAGAGAACAGTAAAGAGTATGTTTTCGGAGAACAAAAAGCTCATTTATAGCTTTAATCAGGTGTAAGTGACAGATGATAATGTTTAGCGTGTAAACTGCTCCTGAGAGCAGTCTTGGGCGTCTGTTTAGAGCAGCGGTTGCTATCTTACTACTCCCCCACCTTTAATCTCCCAAAGACACAGATTGTAGGTGCGTGTTAGCCTTTTATGCCGTGCGGTGTCCTCACTCTCAGAAGTCAGCTGTTCAATAGAAGAAGGTGTTTCATATCGCGGGCCTAGCTGATAACAGTGGGCAGTCAGTGTCCTTCACTTTGCACAGGGCTTGGAGGGATTATTTCATACTTTCCTGTGAGGGAAATTTCCTATTGAGGAGAAAAGAAAGAAAGAAAGAAAGAAAGAAAAAAGTCCAGTTTTAATCTTGAGGTACTGACAGACTGTTAAGTGTTTCTCAAAATAAAAAAGGAACAAAAGCTGGAAAGTTTCAGCGCACGCTTTCATCTGTGGAGAGCGATAAAAACAGTCCTAGCAATGCTAGCGGTAGCTTGCTGAAACCCAATCATTAGCGCTCGCACTACCTCTGGTTCTTTTTGCGTGACAGTTTCATTATAATATATAAGGGAATTCCACTTGAGTGTAAATAGATGTTAACGTCTTCACTTTTCAGATTTACGGTACATTGGTTCTAGTTTTGAGAACTCAAGGTACAGTCGATCTGTATGTCCACCAGGAAATGAATGTATTTCTTCCTTGTTATTGTAGAGCAGAATTATTACAGGCATTTTCAATTATCTGCGTGAAACTGACAAATAATGAAAGTCTTTCTGTGAAGTCACCTTTACGTGCGATTGGTTAATAATGGCAGCCATTCTTTCCGATTTTGTCTGCCTATCAACAGTCTTTGACAAAGAGATTGCCCCATCCAGTCCTGCGTGTTTATTTCTAGCATACTAAACATAAAAAAACTCATTCATTCAGATTTAATGGCTGGTTTATAAAATAAGAGAACTAGCAGAAATGTGTTTCCGGTTGTCAGTATATGCCGATGTGTTGTTTGCAGTATGGGGCATGGGACATACCGTGACCTCCTGTCAGCTCTTTGCCGAGCGATCTCTCGGTGATGACGGCCGGACAGCGATTTTTAGTGGCCGCTCGGAGTCTCGGTTTCGAGCGCGGTTACGGCTCTGACGGGTGCTCGGGGGTTCTGGCGCTGGCTCCGAGGTTTCAGCGTCCACTGTCGCTCGGCGGTTTCGGCGTTGACGTTTTTTTTTTTTTTTAAAGCGCTTCTGGGTACGGCTGGCGACCGGCTTCCCCGCGCCGGCTAACGCTGCTCGAGAGACAGAGGCAGGCGCCTGCCAAACAGCCGTTCTGAAGAGCACCGAGAGCGGCAGGACCGTCTCCTCGCATGTGGCTCCCATTTAAGGACGACTGGCTCTGCACTGAATACATTGGTTCGCATTTGCTCAATTGAATGATGGTCTGAAAAATTGTTAATGATTATTGCGATGGAGCAAAATTCATTCCACATGGCACTCGGGGATTTAAAAACCTTTCAAAAACGCGACATCATTACATCACCCGCGGTTATTTTGTTGCGTTATATTTGCGTTTCACAACAGAAAAAGTCAAGATAAAATAAGATAATATTTATGCCGGGCGTCTGCCCCGATCCGGCTGGAACTCCCTGCTTGGCTGATGTAGCCTTAGATGAGAGTGCTAGCCGAGGACGAAGCGCAGGCAGCGCTCTGTTATGTATTATACGCCGTGCTCCCTCCTCAGTGATGGGAGAAGCGCAGGCTCTGTTATGTATTATACGCTGTGCTCCCTCCTCAGTGATGGGAGAAGCGCAGGCTCTGTTATGTATTATACGCTGTGCTCCCTCCTCAGTGATGGGAGAAGCGCAGGCTCTGTTATGTATTATATGCCATGCTCCCTCCTCAGTGATGGGAGAAGCGCAGGCTCTGTTATGTATTATACGCCGTGCTCCCTCCTCAGTGATGGGAGAAGCGCAGGCTCTGTTATGTATTATACGCCATGCTCCCTCCTCAGTGATGGGAGAAGCGCAGGCTCTGTTATGTATTATACGCCTGCTCCCTCCTCAGTGATGGGAGAAGCGCAGGCTCTGTTATGTATTATACGCCATGCTCCCTCCTCAGTGATGGGAGAAGCCAGGCTCTGTTATGTATATATGTCTCCCTCCTCAGTGATGGGAGAAGCGCGCTCTGTTATGTATTATCGCTGTGCTCCCTCCTCAGTGATGGAGAAGCGCAGGCTCTGTTATGTATTATACGCCGTGCTCCCTCCTCAGTGATGGGAGAAGCGCAGGCTCTGTTATGTATTATACGCCTGCTCCCTCCTCAGTGATGGGAGAAGCGCAGGCTCTGTTATGTATTATACCCAGTGCTCCCTCCTCAGTGATGGGAGAACGCAGCAGGCTCTGTTATGTATTATACGCTGTGCTCCCTCCTCAGTGATGGGAGAAGCGCAGGCTCTGTTATGTATTATAGCCGTGCTCCCTCCTCAGTGATGGGAGAAGCGCAGGCTCTGTTATGTATTATACGCCGTGCTCCCTCCTCAGTGATGGGAGAAGCGCAGGCTCTGTTATGTATTATACGCCTGCTCCCTCCTCAGTGATGGGAGAAGCGCAGGCAGCTCTGTTATGTATTATACGCCATGCTCCCTCCTCAGTGATGGGAGAAGCGCAGCTCTGTTATGTATTATACGCCATGCTCCCTCCTCAGTGATGGGAGAAGCGCAGGCTCTGTTATGTATTATACGCTGTGCTCCCTCCTCAGTGATGGGAGAAGCGCAGGCTCTGTTATGTATTATACGCGTGCTCCCTCCTCAGTGATGGGAGAAGCGCAGGCTCTGTTATGTATTATACGCCATGCTCCCTCCTCAGTGATGGGAGAAGCGCAGGCTCTGTTATGTATTATACGCTGTGCTCCCTCCTCAGTGATGGGAGAAGCGCAGGCTCTGTTATGTATTATACGCCTGCTCCCTCCTCAGTGATGGGAGAAGCGCAGGCAGCGTCTGTTATGTATTATACGCCTGCTCCCTCCTCAGTGATGGGAGAAGCGCAGGCTCTGTTATGTATTATACGCCGTGCTCCCCTCCTCAGTGATGGGAGAAGCGCAGGCTCTGTTATGTATTATACGCCATGCTCCCTCCTCAGTGATGGGAGAAGCGCAGGCTGCGCTCTGTTATGTATTATACGCCATGCTCCCTCCTCAGTGATGGGAGAAGCGCAGGCTCTGTTATGTATTATACGCCATGCTCCCTCCTCAGTGATGGGAGAAGCGCAGGCAGCTCTGTTATGTATTATACGCCATGCTCCCTCCTCAGTGATGGGAGAAGCGCAGGCTCTGTTATGTATTATACGCCGTGCTCCCTCCTCAGTGATGGGAGAAGCGCAGGCTCTGTTATGTATTATACGCCATGCTCCCTCCTCAGTGATGGGAGAAGCGCAGGCTCTGTTATGTATTATACGCCATGCTCCCTCCTCAGTGATGGGAGAAGCGCAGGCTCTGTTATGTATTATACGCCGTGCTCCCTCCTCAGTGATGGGAGAAGCGCAGGCTCTGTTATGTATTATACGCCGTGCTCTCTCCTCAGTGATGGGAAAAGGGCGCAGGCTCTGTTATGTATTATACGCCATGCTCCCTCCTCAGTGATGGGAGAAGCGCAGGCTCTGTTATGTATTATACGCCGTGCTCCCTCCTCAGTGATGGGAGAAGCGCAGGCTCTGTTATGTATTATACGCGTGCTCCCTCCTCAGTGATGGAGAAGCGCAGCAGCTCTGTTATGTATTATACGCCATGCTCCCTCTCAGTGATGGGAGAAGCGCAGGCTCTGTTATGTATTATACGCCTGCTCCCTCCTCAGTGATGGAGAAGCGCAGGCTCTGTTATGTATTATACGCTGTGCTCCCTCCCAGTGATGGGAGAAGCGCAGCTCTGTTATGTATTATACGCCGTGCTCCCTCCTCAGTGATGGGAGAAGGCAGCAGCGCTCTGTATGTATTATCGCCTGCTCCCTCCTCAGTGATGGGAGAAGCGCAGCTCTGTTATGTATTATACGCCATGCTCCCTCCTCAGTGATGGGAGAAGCGCAGGCTCTGTTATGTATTATACGCATGCTCCCTCCTCATGATGGAGAAGCGCAGGCTCTGTTATGTATATACGCCTGCCCTCCTCAGTGATGGGGAAGCGCGGGCTCTGTTATTATTATACGCCATGCTCCCTCTCATGATGGAGAAGCGCAGGCTCTGTTATGTATTATACGCCGTGCTCCCTCCTCAGTGATGGGAGAAGCGCAGGCTCTGTTATGTATTATACGCCATGCTCCCTCCTCAGTGATGGGAAGCGCAGGCTCTTGTTATGTATTATAGCTGCTCCCTCCTCAGTGATGGGAGAAGCGCAGGCTCTGTTATGTATTATACCATGCTCCCTCCTCAGTGATGGGAGAAGCGCAGGCTCTGTTATGTATTATACGCCGTGCTCCCTCCTCAGTGATGGGAGAAGCGCAGCTCTGTTATGTATTATACGCCGTGCTCCCTCCTCAGTGATGGGAGAAGCGCAGGCTCTGTTATGTATTACGCCATGCTCCCTCCTCAGTGATGGGAGAAGCGCAGGCTCTGTTATGTATTATACGCCTGCTCCCTCCTCAGTGATGGGAGAAGCGCAGGCTCTGTTATGTATTATACGCCTGTGCTCCTCCTCAGTGATGGGAGAAGCGCAGGCTCTGTTATGTATTATACGCCATGCTCCCTCCTCAGTGATGGAGAAGCGCAGGCTCTGTTATGTATTATACGCCATGCTCCCTCCTCAGTGATGGGAGAAGCGCAGGCCTGTTATGTATTATACGCCGTGTCCCTCCTCAGGATGGGAGAAGCGCAGGCTCTGTTATGTATTATCGCCGTGCTCCTCCTCAGTGATGGGAGAAGCGCAGGCTCTGTTAGTATTATACGCCATGCTCCTCCTCAGTGATGGAGAAGCGCAGGCTCTGTTATGTATATACGCCATGCTCCCTCCTCAGTGATGGAGAAGCGCAGGCTCTGTTATGTATTATACGCCATGCTCCCTCCTCAGTGATGGGAGAAGCGCAGGCTCTGTTATGTATTATACGCCGTGCTCCCTCCTCAGATGGGAGAGCGCAGGCTCTGTTATGTATTATACGCCATGCTCCCTCCTCAGTGATGGAGAAGCGCAGGCTCTGTA